>NC_051234.1:29189980-29489980 GCF_015220715.1 Pygocentrus nattereri | reverse complement strand
CCGAGCAACTCTTGTTAAATTCAAAACTTAACATTAAGTTTCTCCTCTTCTCATTTTAAACACATGTATGATATTGATTGAAAGAATCTATATTTTCTACAACCTTTTCTCCACTGCAATACATTGTAGCATGACAGTGGAGTCTGACTAGTCCATGAGCTGAACCTTACATCGCGACAGAGTCGTTTGACTGGGCTGCAAGCTGGAAACTTGCAGGGGGCAGTTGTGGGCTGGAGATTAGGGAGCCAGCCCTGTGACCGGAAAGTTGCCGGTTCGATCCCCTTGGCTGACAGTCCATGACTGAAGTGCCCTTGAGCTAGACACCTAACCCCCAGTTGCTCCCTGGGCGCCGTGGATAGGGCTGCCCACTGCTCTGGGCAAGTGTGCTCACTGCCCCCTAGTGTGTGTGTTCACTAGTGTGCATGTATGTGGGTGTTTCACTGCACGGATGGGTTAAATGCAGAGGTCCAATTCCACAGTGTGAAAAACACAGAGACAAATGGTTGTAAATTCTAATTCTAAACACAACACAACTAAGTACAATTAGGCTGTGAGCTGAGGACTTCGTGCCATAACAAAGGATTTTTGTTAGGCCATAAACTGCAGACTTTGTGCCATGACAGAGGAGTCTGACTGGGCTGCAAATCAAGTTTTTTTACACCACAACTGAGGAGTTTGACAGGGCTTTGAGCTGGAGACTTTGCACTAAGACAGAGGTGTTTGACTAGACTGCTCTTTTGTTAAGGCACAAAGTCTACAGAGGAGCAAAAGAGGAGTTTGACTGGGCCATGAGCTGGAACCCTTGTGTCATAACAGAGGAGTCTGACTGGGCCATGAGCTGGAGACTTTGTGCCATGACAGAGAAGTTGGACTGGGCTGTGAGCTGGAGACTTCGTGCCCTAACAAAGGATTTTTGTTAGGCCATAAACTGGAGAATTTGCGACATGACCGAGAAGATGACTTGGCTACAAATCAGGCACTTTGACTGGGCTGCAAGCCGGGGACATCAAATCAGTTTGTACCATCAGCTGGAGACTTTGTGCCAAGACTTCAGAATTTAACTGGGCCAAAAAACTAGCTGGGGAAATGTATATTTATATGTGTGTGTGTGTGTGTGTGTGTGTGTTTATTTGTTGATTGGAATTGTAAAGCATCCTTGAGTTTAAAAAAAGAAAATATATCAATTAAGCTATGTTTCAGGCCACACAACTGTTGCTCATCCAATATTATCTGGTTCTCAGCACAGCAGTGACGCCAACATGGTAGTGGGTTTGGCACTGGTTTAAATTCACCAGCCAAGAGCATCTGTGTGGTCAGATACTTTGATCAAGAGTTTGATAATTGTCAACAAAAACTGTGCATGAAAATAGCTTGCCAGAGAAGCCCTACAAGGAAGGGGTTTCTAATAAAGTGGCCAATGATTGTAGGCAAGAACTGGAATGGAGATTGATTGCCGTCATTTTTAGTTCTTGAGTTGACGTTTTTTGGACACAGCGAATGTCGATACCAGCAGAGAGGCCTGAGGGTGTTCTTGTCCAGCGGAGCACGTACATCCCCTCCAAAAAAGAACAGACCCTCAGCGAGGGGCCGCACTCCAGCGGGGGCTATTGAGCACATCACTGCTAGAGAGATCTGAGGGGAAAGAGTACAGACCATGGAGTTCTGCAGTCTTAATGAAGAGAACAGGTCTACTGAAGTTCACACGAACCAGAAAAACAGCTATTTCGGATGCTATCGTCTGTAAACCGCACACTAAACATATGTAAATAAAGTAAATAAACTGGCTATTTTTGAATGAATTATATAGTGGCTATATAGTGACTTACTTGGCAGCTCATAGTCATGACTAAATACGGTGTTGGGATTTTAATGCTTGGCCATGACTTAATAAGGAATGAGTTGACTAACTTTTTAAACTGTGACCATGACTTGGTAAGGCTTGGGAATGAGATAATTAAGCCATTCCCACATATTACTAAGGCATTGCCATGACATAATGATCTTGTTCCAATACTTTAATGATGTCCATGTATTATGATCCCATTTCCACTCCTTATTAAGTTGTGGTCATGCATCGTTTTATTAAGATGTGCTGTCACCATTGGGGTCTGTAAGCAGAGATGTACTTAAATTTTCTAAGATTTCTGGCCATCAGAATGCCAGTCTCCTGTTGGCAGCCCTGTACTCTCTGCCATTCTCATTTTAATAGTAACCAAACATTTATTGGTGCATTTATAAGATTTGCTGTAATGGTAATGACAGCAGAAGTGTGTAATGAAAGAAGTATGAATTGCACATATGTATATATATATAAACATATCTGCGGATGAATTTGAGCTATGTGACTAGTTATTGCGGGAAAATGGAAAGCAAGTTTAATGGTTCCAATGATCACTTGTTATTACTTTATTATAGACGAGCAGAGATAAAGCCTGATAAGCCAAAACTCTGAACATTTGCCCCAATATATTTTTCAACACACATATTTTAATTAAAAAAGGTTTATGTTTACTACTTGTACTTTAAAAAAAAAAAGTTTTTTCCCTTCTTTTGTGCCATTGTCACGGTTGGCTCCTCCCACTACTCCATGTTTACTTTTTCATCCATGCGCATTTGTTTTGGTTCAGTCCAGCCCCCTTGTTGTCTGACTACACCCCTGATTGTTACCACCTGACCATCGTTAGCCCTCTTGTATTTAAGCCCTGTGTTTTCTTTAGTCTAGTACTGGTCTTTGTTTGATGTTTGAATTGTTTGTAAGCCTGTTCTGACGTGCTGTCTGTCCCTCCTGCTCTTCGTATTGGCTACCTGAACCTGCACCATTTTGACCATGACCCTGGATTTGCCCATAATAAAAGTCCGCCTCCTCACTGCCCAACACCATGACAGAGAGGTTTGACTGGAACATGAGCTGGAGACTTCACAGCATGACAGAGGAGTTTGCCTGGGACGTGAGCTGGAGACGTCACGCCATGCAGGAGGATTGTGACCGGGACGTGAGCTGGAGACTTCACGCCATGATGGAGGAGTTTGGGCGGGACGTGAGCTGGAGACTTCACACCATAACAGAGGAGTTTGGCCGGGACGTGAGCTGGAGACTTTACACCATGACGGAGGAGTTTGGCCAGGACGTGAGCTGGAGACTTCACGCCATGATGGAGGAGTTTGGCCGGGACGTGAGCTGGAGACTTCACACCATAACAGAGGAGTTTGTCTGGGACGTGAGCTGGAGACTTCACACCATAACAGAGGAGTTTGACTGGGACATGAGCTGGAGACTTCACACCATAACAGAGGAGTTTGACTGGGACATGAGCTGGAGACTTCACACCATAACAGAGGAGTTTGGCCGGGACGTGAGCTGGAGACTTCACACCATAACAGAGGAGTTTGGCCGGGACGTGAGCTGGAGACTTCACACCATAACAGAGGAGTTTGGCCGGGACGTGAGCTGGAGACTTCACACCATAACAGAGGAGTTTGGCCGGGACGTGAGCTGGAGACTTCACACCATGACGAAGGAGTTTGACTGGGCTGCAAACCAGTGACTTTACACCACAACTGAGGAGTTTGACTGGGCTGAGCTGGGGACACTGCAACAGTAGACTCTAACTAGGCCATCAGCTGGGGACATCACACTGTGACAGAAAAGTCTGACTGGGATGAAAAAATGTGGGGGAAAGTCAATTTTTTATAGTATACATTTTTGAACTATATACATTTTCACATTTTTGAAATATATACATATATATTTCAGTACATCTTGGACAATGTTTAGCAATCCTTCTTTCACCGCAATTCACAACAACTACTACTAGTACTACTACTACTATAGTAAGTATTATTATTATTAGTTTTAGCAGTAGTAGTAGCTGTAGTGGTAGTAATAGAAGTGGCAAAAAACACAGACTGTTTAATAAATATTTTAGCATTAGTGTTCAACTCACTATAAACAATAGAATTACATGACACTCTTATTGTGATAGCACTGGTGTTCCTGCTGAACTGAAGTTGCGAGTGGTGTTGCCAAATATAAAGCAGTGAACTCTGCATTCTTAGTGGATTTGTCTGATAATTTCATACATTTCTTAATGCTACATCTACTGCTATGCCACAAAGTAAGCAGATTTAACTAAACAACAGTCAAAAGTAGAATTATAGGAAAGTTATTTACACCTCAGTGTGCAGCGTTCTTGGTGTACTGGGCTCCTCTTGCATGCGGTGCTTCATTTTTGCTGTTAACATGCATCAGCCAACTGATCTGTTTTACTAACAATGTCTGGAGGGTAAAGCAAGTCTACTCGTCAGACGTAAATATTTAGACGCACAAAAAAACACCTTTGCGTTTCAGACCATATGAAGCCGCCTGGCAGGCAGTAGTTTGAGGCCCGTGGTTTATAGCTGCTACAACTTTAAAAATGCCAGTATTTTACTAATTCTTTATGTCCTTTAAAAATCTCTCCAGATGATGCTAATCGAAGAATCCTGAGAAAACCCGCCCTGCCTTTCTCCTACAGGCCACTGAAATGGACGTTAACCACTGATGAAGGATGTTGTTGGCATGAAATGGTGTACAGTTGCAGTGCAGCCGGGCTGCGGAATCATCTGCCAGCCAGCGTGCTGACTGCTCCCCAGAGTGTGTGTAGAGCTCTCCGCTTCAGCGCCCTCTTCACACACTCCGTCCCCACAGCAACCGCTTCCCCCTGTGCCTCGATCATCGGTGACTACATGGCTGCTGTCACTGGTGTGGACACACATGCACATCAGCTCTGCTCCCTCCTTTCACTCTCATCTGAACAGGTTGGAATGAAGGGTCAGCAGCCCCAGTGGCTTCACGCTGTTGTTTGCTGCAAAGGCGTCTGCTTGTGGTCCATATAGCTGAATGTCACAGGGTCTCTTTAAAGATCTGCTCTCTTGTGACAAATGCACAGGCAGTCTTACACTCAGTGACTTTATTCTGGGCTAATTCAATAACTGCTGTCATTATACACAGCAGGGGTCAAAACACATGTGGGCAGATTTAGCACATGTCCACGCTCGAGATCCAGAAGACTGGAAATAGGCAAACAACCAGGAATGCTGTTATGGACATGTGCCCTAATCACCATTGCATAAATTGGAAAATGAAGAACACTGTATAGAGTATTCGGTAGTGCTCTTTTTATGGTTCTAGGTAGGGGGTGCGTGAAAATCCTGATAATTAGATGCATTATAAACGTCAAAAAAATGATTTTCTAAATATTTAATTTATACCATAATGTTGACGGAACGTAAAAAGTGGGACTTGGAAGCGGGTAAGTGCAGCGCCCAGACAGTCTGTGACGACACAACCGGATGAGGTTGAGGAAAAATCCAACCAGCTCTGCATTAAAGCCAGGTTAGGTCAGGAGTCACAACCCAGATGTTACGAAGAGCCATTTTGTCCTTTCAATAAAAATCTGACCATCTTGGGTCCCACAGCATTTAATGTCCAGTATGTCTCAGTGTGTGCTGATGTCCTAGTATAGACTAAAAAATACAAACGAAAACACAGACTTTGCTCTGCTTTAAGCTTTAGCTCAGCTGTAGCCGCTTTCCTCCCCTTTCCCTCAGGAAACTTTTCCTCAGAAGCGGAGCAGCTTATTGTAAAATGTCCCTCATCGTTCGACTGTTTTACGAGGCTGAAATTGCTTCTTATTCTCCAGATTCTTGCTTGAATTTTTCCGTTCCACCTTAAGTTCTGACTGACGCACTGAATGTAAATGCAGCACTATTTAAGGTGGAGCGGGGGAATTCGAAAGAGAAGTGACTTCATCAACTTTTTATTGTTTGACAGTCTCTCATTGCAGATTTACCGTTCCAGGAAACCAACTGCGCTGCTCATAAATGCGAATAAGTCCATTCGTCTCCAAATGTTCGTCTTAAATCTCTTTGCCTTTTCATAGCTACTAGCCAGGCGAGACTTCGCAGGCTATGTATCTGCAGTCTGCACGCCACTTCTCAGTCATGAGAACCAGGGCTTTTGTGCCGTGTTGCACACTGTTGAGCCGAGATTGAGTCTTGAAGATATTTTACTGACACAGTGACCCCTGACTCTCTACAACAAGACCAAAAAAAGTTAGAAAACCACTAAAGAAAACGGGCTGGGAGGCTGTAACCATTCCCACCTTATGTCATGTTTTATTGCAGATGAGTGGCAGCAATGTCTCAAACAAGAGCAGTGAATGAGAGCCTTCTAGATCACTCCCATTTTAATGGATTAATAAAAGATATTGGAAGTAAATTCATTATGGATCATTACAAATACTTTGATTCAAAACTACCGAGTCCTCACACAGAGAGAAAAATGTAGAAATCCTGTATAGAAAAAAAAAAGAGGCATCAAGATGCATTGATTAGCGTTTTATAATCGCATCGCAGCCTCATCATGAATCATAATCGAATCAAACTGTGAAGTGCCTAAAGATTCCCACCCCTAGTTCTAGGTATTAACCAGGTAAGTGTGAGGTTGTATGAGGTACTTGCTTATTATTTTAGGTAACATGATGTTCCAAGGCAGTCTATCTAACTACGGTCTAACTAAATTACACTGAAATGCCCAACAGGTTCTTAAATGGCCAGGGCCCACCAGCGGGCCCAAAGTTTTACTACATACTTCTAGAACTTAAGAATAATGCAGCCAGTTTTGCATTGAAGTCCCTGTAGTTACTGAATAATACGGCTTAGTATGTTACAACCCTGGGATTTTAAGGGGTTAACTCCAAAGTACCATGCAAGTATTTTGGATAAAAATGACCAGGAGGTTTTATATACATGAATAAAGTACAGAGTCTTACATAGTATTCATGTGTTTATTAGCTATAACTTAAACTGAATCTGGGCTGTAAAGGAAAGTAATTATTCTTCCTGTGCTATTACTGCGTTCTTCCCATTTACATATACAAAACTATCTCTGTAATCTACTCATACATGTTTTGATTTACTTTCCTGATTAAATGTGTGACACATGTATGTTTGCATCCACCACCTTGTTACTCCAAATAATCCTGTGATGTTTAACTCATTACAGTAACTGTTCTTTATGAGTTTAATAGCTAGAACATTGTGGGCATTTCAGTGTGATTTGGTTGGACTGTTTTGCTGAATACCCAGATTTGACCCAAAGCGATTACACAGCATTTTAGCAACTGTACCCCACACACTTACTCTGTTAGCAGTAAGAATTGACCAGAATTTCATTGTAATTTAGTTAAACTGTCTTAAGAACGTACCATCATAATACTCAAAATTATTACCTAGTACTTTGGAGTTTGTACCTCACACTTTTGAACAGTAGTGTAAACGGTGGCACTTTCTATTGTTTCATAGTTAAATTCCACTGATAAAACAATACAAATATAACCACAGTGAACGTACATGTGTCTGGAGACTTTAAACATAATGGTGATGAAGGTTAAATAGTCATAAATCTGAAAAAGCGATTTTACCCTACAAGTCACTGCATCATTCCTCCACCATAAAAGGCCAAAACTTTATTGCAAAACTATCACAAAGCATCTTGCACCCTACAGCATATTTGATTCTGTGACGTAGCTTTAAGAGGCATTAAATGATTTGATGGTGGCTTCCAATCAGCACTGCTATAACCAGTTTTGACTTAACAAGTTTCTGAATTACTGTGTTTACATCTTGTCTATTTCATTGCGCATGTTGCACAATTCTTCTTCTTCTTCTTCTTCTTTCGGCTGCTCCCTTTAGGGGTCGCCACAGCGGATCATCTGCCTCCATCTTGCCCTATCCACTGCCTCCTCTACTTTTACACCAACCATCTCCATGTCCACCTTCACTACATCCATAAACCTTCTCTGAGGTCTACCTCTTCTCCTTCTACCCGGCAGCTCCATCTCCAACATTCTTTGCCCAATATATCCACTATTCCTCCTCAACACATGTCCAAACCATCTCAACCTGGCCTCTCTGGCTTTATCTCCAAACTGCTCCACCTTCACTGTCCCTCTGATCTGCTCATTTCTAATCTTGTCCATCCTTGTCACTCCCAACGAAAATCTCAGCATCTTCATCTCCGCCACCTCCAGCTCAGCCTCCTGTCTTTTAGACAGAGCCACAGTCTCCAAACCAAACATCATAGCAGGACGCACTGCTGTCTTGTAGACCTTCCCTTTCACTCTTGCTGCTATCCTTCTGTCACACATCAGCCCTGACACCCGTCTCCACCCACTCCATCCTGCCTGCACCCTCTTCCTCACCTCTTTTCTACACTGGCGCATGTTGCACAATTAAAATTATTAATTTTTTTTGAGAAATCAGTGGAATTCCCCTTTAATGTGTCTTTTTTATATAGGTCCATTACATACAAAACCTTGGGGTGAAACCAGAGCAGAAAACAGCCAATCAGGAGCGGAAGAGTGAATTTGAATATATATATATATATATATATATATATATATATATATATATATATATATATATATATATATATATAAAAAATCACACACACACACACACACACACATTTTATGGCCAAAAATATCCGGACACTCCTCCTAATGAATAAGTTGAGGCATTAGAATGGGTAATACGGAAGAGCTCAGTGACTTTAAACGTGCCACTGTCATGTCAAGTCAGTCAAATTTATTTGTAGCACTTTTTACAACTGATGTTGTCACAAAGCAGCTTCACAGAATTCCAGTAAAGACAGAGTTTTAACATTAATTAAAAACCCAGGTGAGCAGGCCAGGGGCAGCAGTGACAAGGAGAAACTCCCTCAGAGCTGAGGAAGAAAACTTGAGAGGAACCAAGGCTCACAAGGGGGGGACCCATCCTCCTCTGGTCTGACTACCTACAAAGTTATTATATTACTAATATTAACAGTAGCAGTATTAGTAGTAGTAATAATAACAGTAGTAATATTAGTAGTAGTAATAGTAGTAGTAGTAATAATAGTAGTAGTAGTACTAATATTAATAGCAGTAGTATTAGTAGTAGTAATAGCTGGGAGTCCATGAAAACATCAGTGTAGGGTGGGCAGCTAGTCCAAGGCAGGTGACGGTAGCTGGAGCGTGGGCAGCTGGTCTGAAGGGTAGCAGGAGAGCTCAACAGTCAGTTGTCCTTCAGTGTGAAAAAGGCAGGGAGAGGGAATTAGTTTTATTCTATCCGTAAACAGGGAAACAGGGAAACAGGGAACATTTCCAGAGTGTGGCTAACGACTCCGGCAGATCTGACTATGACAGCTTAACTAACAGGAGAGAACCAGAAGGACACACAGACACGGCAGCACTCTGAAACAGTCTGGCATCCCTCCGCTCCACCGACCACAAACTTGAGTGACCATGTACGAGCAGCGGGATGACGGCACCAGCGTCTCAGTTTACTATAATTCCCTGTGTCCATGGACCCCTGGATCTGCTGCCTTTATCTAAGGGGGAACATTAGCTACCAAAAGCTAAACTGAACAAGTGAGTTTTCAGCCTAGATTTAAACACTGAGACTGTGTCTGAGTCCCGAACAGTTTCTGGAAGATCATTCCAGAGTTTAGGGGCTTTATAAGAAAAAGCTTTTCCCCCAGCTGCAGCCTTAGGAATTCTAGGAACTATTAATAAGCCAGCACTCTGGGATCTGAGTAGTCGTGATGGCTCATAATAGGAAATAAGGTCTTGTAAGTACTCAGGAGCGAGCCCATGTGGAGCTTTATAAGTCAATAAAAGGATTTTATAATCAATACGGAATTTAACAGGCAGCCAATGAAGTGATGATAAAGCTGGACTGATATGATCAAATGTTCTAGTTTTAGTGAGGACCCTGGCTGCGGCGTTTTGGACTAGCTGAAGATTGTTTAGATTCCTGCTCGTACATCCTGACAGTAGCGCGTTACAGTAGTCTAGCCTAGAAGTAATAAAAGCGTGTACTAGTGTTTCTACATCATGCAGGGACAGGGCATTTCTTATCTTGGCAATGTTGAGAAGATGTAAAAAAGCTGTCCTAGTGATGCGGCCTATGTGTTGATCGAATGATCGAATGCTGCTGAGCCAGGTGTAACTGGAAAGTCAGCGAGATTTAAAATGAAATCTGATCATTTATTTCTTCCCACTTTTGGACCCAGAAGGAGAACCTCTGTTTTGTTACTGTTTAGTAGGAGGAAGTTACGCGACATCCAGCGTTTCACCTCTTTTACACAGTTCTCTGTTTTCTTTAACCTGTATTTGTCATCAGGCTTGGCTGATATGTACAGTTGCATATCGTCTGCGTAACAATGAAAGTTAATGCCATGGTTACTTATCACCTGTCCACTGTCGCATCTCTTACTACAGAGCTCCAAACTGCCTCTGGAAGCAAGATCAACACTAGTGATGTGTGTCCTTTCCGGTTCCAGCATGACAATGCCCTTGCGGACAAAGAGAGCTGACATGGTTTGATGAGGTGTGGAGGGACAGAAAGCCCTGACCGCAACCCCACTGTAGACCTTGGGGTTGAATTGGAACATTGATTGTGAGCCAGACCTTCTTGTCCAACGTCACTGCCTGTGTGTATAACATGTAGTTTTTTAGCTGACTGTGTCCTGTGGTTTCAGTTTTGGTCAAGCATTTTTATTCCAGTGCATCACTACAAATCGGTCCTGGATGTTGCAGCATATTTTGAGAAAAGCTCTTGAGTTTAGCAAGTGCCTGAGTCTGGAGCTCTTTGTTCGTTAAAGCTGATTAGAAGTCAATCAACAATCAACAGTGCTTTATTGAGAGTGAACTGACATTACGTCCTGTTGCACAGGAATTACTGTACATTGTTGTAACGTTCTCAGCTGAAATATTTCGATTTCTTTTGCTTTAATTTCCCGCACGCACAACACCGGGGACACCACCGGCGGCTCTTCTTGTCATCTTCGGTCAGAAGCTGAGAAAATCACTTGAATCATTTCTGGCTCCACAGAGTAACTGTTATTGGTTAATTAGAGGGACTGCCCTGTTAATGAATATGGTGCTAATGAGAGGGGGGCAGTGTTCACAGAAACACAAGAGTTCAACCCCCCTGCCTCGGCCTCATGATAGCCTTCTGTACACTGATCGAGGGGACATGAGAGACATGAGAGAGGCCGACCTCTTAAACCCAGTCCTCTTCTGACCATCCACTCGCTAAAAATACACACAGGCTCGATCCCGAAAGCTCACAGACGGAGCGCCTACATCTCAATGAGCAAACCTCTCTGGAGAGGGGCTCGTGTGGTGATGGCTGCCTTTTTATGCCAGTTCAGCTGCTTTAGCGCAAGTGTACAGTTGGGTTTTCGAGGCGACGCATGGTGAAATGAGTCGCTGGGCCTCTGTGTGTGTGTGTGTGTGTGCAAGCTTGCGTGTCGGTAGATGAAGAACGTTCGACAGCTCTTCGGTGAGGCCCAGGGGAGTACAGTGGCCTAAAAGGCGGCACAAAGAGAGATGCAGCGCTGTTCAGTGTAACACAGTGTCTCAGCGTGGAATATGACACTAGCAAAACAAAACCCACACGTCACCGTAGAATCAAGGGACTCTGTGGGTGTGACTCTGAAATAACTTGACAAATGAGAACAGAAAAAAATACACAGCTGCGCACCCACAGATGAGTGAGGAGAGACTGGAGAGGGTTGTAACATGGGGTAAGTTGTAACACCCTCAGCTTCACCAATTAGAAATGAGCTACAGGAGTGCAATCACTACTCAGCACACCCACCTCCCTCCTGAGCTGAAAGGAGGACTGAAGACTTTGTGCCAGATTTACTAAGAGGTGCAATAATTACAACAGTCTTCTGACACTTTGTGCTGGAGGATGTGACCAATTTAGTGGGTTATATACTAGAACAGGGCTCGGCCACATGCAGCTCTTCTACTGCTCTGTTTCAGCAGAATTAAATTTTAGGTAAAAATAATATAATCATCCTTTGCCGTATAAAGCTCTGCGTAAACAAAGCTCTGCTAATTGTTCAAACACAGTTTTAACACTAAATGGTTTGAGTTAATGTAGAACTGCTATTTCGCCCTTTAACCCTTGGTGCACAGACGAAATGGCAAAGAGAAAGATTTAAGATGAACATGGACAATTTGGAAACTAACGGACTTATTACCATTTATAATCACTCCAGCTGGTTTCCCGATACGTTTAATCTGCAATGAGAAACTGTCAAACACCAAAAAGTCGCAAAGCTGAAGTTCCAGCTTACATGGTGCAGCACTTTTAGTTACGCCACATGTACCATTTAAGGTGGAACAGGAAAATCTGAACAAGAAGCTGGGGAATGAGAAGCGACTTCAGCTTCGTAAAAAGTTGAATGTTGAGAGACGTTTTACAGGAAACTGCTCTACTTTTGAGGAAAAGTTTCCTGCTGGAGATGTGAGAAAAGTGGCTATAGCTGACTTTGCTCCGCTTAAAGCAGAGCAAAGTCTGTGTTTGCATTTATATTCTATTTTTACTCTATGCTAGGACATCAGCACATACCAAGACATTTATAGCCAAGAGGGTAAAATGGACATAATATGTTGTGGCTCTCAAGGTGCTTTGATTTATATACAAAGGACAAAATGGCTCTTCTAAGCATTTGGGTTGCCGAACCCTGGACTAGAAGCTTCCCTACAAATCAACAAAAGCGTAACTACCTAATTGAGCAGTTCAGTATCACTGTGTGTTTGACTCATTTGTTTTTTTTGTATGAAAGCCTGTTTCTGCCAGGCAGAAGAAAAACTGATCCATCAGATTCAGGTTCAAACTGTGACTCATGAGGTCGAAACAACTTTTGTTCCCAAGATTTGGACTTAAAATAATGGCAAAGCTAAAAAAACGAGTTATTGCTCATGGAGAAAGTATGTGGCGTTTTCAACACGATGAATACTTATTTTGAGAAAACAAGAGCCTTTAGTCATTATGGTCATAGTCACAGTATTCCTAATCATTTGTTTGGGAAACTGTGTGCTATTGTAAAACCGCTGTTTAAGTTCACTCAGTACATCTAGATCGTTTGAGAATCGTAGGGTTTTGAGTGGAAGTGGCCACACTCTAATGAAGTAAGCGTTAGAGAAGCTGGGACTGCAGAGCCAATAAGTTTCAATGTATGCTCTAAAAGGGGGATTCCACCAATTTAGCAAAATTAGCATTAAAAAAAACAAAATCTTGAAAATTTCGGTAAAAGCTGCTCTTTGATGGTGTGGTTTTAAGAAATAAGTTTAAAACTGTTTGTAGTTATTTGTTTTCAGTTTTTTATTTGTTTATTTCCTATTTTTTGAAAAGGGCTCTATACAGCACCAATACGGGTCCTTCTATCATTACAGGCTTGACACTGTAACAACGGAAGAACCTTCTTGGTTGCTATATAAAACTTTTTCAAAAAGGTTCCATATAGAACCATTTTATTTTTGTGAAAGAACGAGTGAACACACACCGTAGGGGCAGTGAGCACACCTGCCTGGAGCGGTGGGCAGCCCTATCCACAGCAGGGGAGCAGGTGGGGGTTACGTGCCTTGATCAAGGGCACTTCAGTCTCGTACTGTCGGCTCAGGGGATCGAACTGGTGACCTTCCAGTCACAGGGCTGGTTCCCTAACCCCCAGCCCACGACTGCTCCCCTATTTTACATTACACATTTATATTTACATCTACACTATCCCAAACTTCTGAACTATAGTGCATGAAGCAGGACAGCACCAGCAGTTTCAGTCAGAGCTTTCTGAAGAGAGTTAGTCAGCTAGTGTTTCAGAATCAGAAACTACACTGTCAGAGAGCAGCAAATCTGCAAGAATGCCCCAGAGAATTCTTGCCTTTTATGGTGTGCACCTACGTTTTATTATTTTTTTTAAACATGATACTAATGGCTAAAATGTCAGACCAAAATATGAGCCCTCCACACATAGCACATTAATAATATTAATAATGAGCTTGAGAGAAATGCAATACTCTGTTTCTATGCTTGCTTAATACAGAGCTTAGACATTGGCTGCCTATCCATATCCAAATTACTAATGGGTCTAGGTTTTCTCTGGCTCTATCAGATCTAAATAAACTAGAATAGCCCGATTTAGCTCAGGTTAATAGGAGCTTTAAATACAGTGTCAGAGACCACCCTTTACTTCTTTCATTTCCAGTCAAAAGAGCGATTAAGTACAAGTTCCTCATTTTTCAGGAGATATTTCTGCGGAGATTAGATTTAATAATCCATTTGCATAAGCAAAGCCGAATGAGTGAAACTGGAAACTGGAGCTCTAAAAATCATTAAAAGCTACAGAGAAAACGGGCGTCCTAACAACCATCTGGAAGACCTGGTAGACACCAAAACAGATAAGCAGCACTTAAAGCTTTCGTCTCTGAGAGAGAGGAGAAACTCAGGCTGCTTCAGATCTGAAAACATCCACAGGTGTTTCTGTCCATCCTTCCACTGTGAGAAAACCACTCAGCGCTGTGGGTCTGAAAGGACGTGTAGCTGATCAAGAAGAACCTCCCTGAGAAAAGGAGATGGACACATCAAACAAAGAAGCTGAACGATGGACTGACCACCCCTGAACAGACCTCAGCACCACTGAATGTGTTTGATTACTTCAGAAAATCATCACTGAACTTTGGAGATGTTGAAAAACATCCCTGGGGATTTTTGAAACACTGAAAGTGAGTCTCATGAAAACAATGGATGCTGGAATAAAGGCTCACTAAATACTTAAGTACTGACGTTTTTTTTGACAGGAAATTGAAAAATGATGGCTGTGACATTTGCACAGTATTGTACATAAAGCATAGACAGTTTTAAATAATATTTAGAATATTAACATTATCAGTGGTAGAACAGATATATAATCTTAGCCCTTGTGTGGTGTTCGGGTCTGTGGGACCCATTTTCAATGTTTACCAAAAGAAAAAATGTGTTTTATTATTATTTCAACGGCTCAGTTTCTGTGAAGACCATATAAAAGAACCCATTTTCAGTGTCTTCACTCTGTTCACCCCCCATACAGCGTGGAGGTGCTGTGCTTTTCACTCTGTTCTCCTACATGGCCTGATGGGGGGTGTGTGTGTGAAGGTGGACAACATGGATAGGCTGCTGACTGGCTACAGCTGCTAAAGGAGAACCCTATGGACACTTGTGATATTTTAAACATCTGGTATTTTTACAGAAATTATTGATTTAAAAGACCAATAATGCGGTGGGTCCACCAGACCACTGAGTAACAAACACATCGACACCACACGAGGCTTAAGTCATAATTCCAGTGGATTTCCACATGTATAATGCACTCAACACACACACATACCACACACCAAGGTGTCAAATGTCCACATTTAATGAAGTATTTATATGTAATGTACAAGAAATTCTCTTTCCAAAGCTGTGACAAGCAAATTATTTAGACAATGTATAAAGGAAAGAACATAAAGATCTTTTTCCCCCCACATAAAATACATTTATAGTGCAGCCCCTTTACTCAGAACTCAGGTCTGAGTCTAATAGACAGTAACAGGCGAGCAGACTGACCCAGCGAAACACCTCCCACGTTCCATTCACACAAACAGCACTCCTTCCCTTTCTGGAAGGCGGACAAATCTGAATAATGGCCAATGTGCTGCCTCTCATTTGCTCTCCATGTTAATGACGCTGAATGTGTTCCTGCCGTTGGCCACTCTGTCACATCAGATCAGAGGATCTGCGTGTGTGCGAGCCTCGGGCCTGCTCACTCTTTTAGCTCCGCTTGAATGTGATCCGACTCACTATCTGTCTCCACGCGCCATCTCTGGGTCACAATTCACCAGCACAGCTCATATATGCACGTGCCGTTTCACACGTCCTTCGATTCATGTGACCTAAATCGACAGTCGAATGGCGGTTAGGGTTAACGAATGGCTTACAAATGCATAAAAAGCTTACAGACAGCTTGAGTCATTGTAAAGGAATATTCCCGCATCCTGCAACCTCGTCTCCCATCTGCTGCATCTGAATCACACTTCTGATTACCACAGACAAGCACTTTAAAATGTTTCCCTGTGCTTAAGAAAGAGCAACAATAAAAAAAGGTTGACTTGAAACTCACTTATAATAGATGTCATTGGGCAGATGCTGAAAAGGCCTGTGTTTAAATATGAGGCTATAATCCATATTCAAAACTACAGCTATTGCAGTGTTGCAATACAGGTGTTAGGACAGGAATCACTCAAATGATTTAAAATCTGTGGGCCAGAGAACGCCTGTGTTTTATTTCATTTTATTAAACATTTTGCTAAACACCAAACTGACCATTGTTTATTCAAAATACGCATAAACTTCAACAGTAAAATACAGGCACTTGTAGACCTTGAAATATTCCACGAAGACTTGAAATAACATTTAAATGCCCCCAGGAGTCTTTTAATCCTGCCTATTTGCTTGAACTAGACACCCGGCACTCTCTCTTTGCTGCAAGTTCATTAACACTTGGGCTCAGTTTCTGAGCTGCTGAGCTGACGTTTGGTGTTTATAGTGGTTGAACTGCAGCTGAAATGCAGCTAGTGTGTTAGGTGATTTGACTGGGGTGGAAATGTGTAGAATTGTGTTGAATTGAGGCGTAAGCGCTGTCCTATGGATTATTGGAGTTGGAGAGTCGGAGCACATTATATTGCAGTGCATGCTGGGGAGTGTAGTGCAGCACATTATGAGACACGGTAATATTAGTAGGAAATTAAACGACTATTGTGGGGCTGATAGGATTGTGCCAAGGGCCTGATTAGACCCACAGGCCTTGTGTTTGACACATGGGGTGTTAGGATGAGGCAGACATTAGAGAACGTCTTACCGAAGCTGTTCTTCTTTAAACACTGGAGCAGCACAGTTAAAACGTGGGTGCAATGTTTTTTTGTGTCCACAAACATCTTTAAGTGAACAATTCATGAAAGTATTCCACACATTGAAGAACCTTAAGTCAAAAAAATTGCTAAAAGATCTACAGAAAAACAGCCTCAAGACCTGGTGGACACCAAAACTGTCCCCATCAGGTAAACAGCACTTAAAGCTGCTTCAGGTCTGATTACATCCACAGGTGTTTCTGTCCATCCTCCCACTGTGAGAAGACCACTCAGCGCTGTGCACTTAAAAACAATGTTGTGTCAAGGGATCTTTAGTAAAGAAAATGTTTATATATGGAACCATAACACTCTTCTGTATGATTAAAGAGTTCTTTGCATTGTGAAAGGGTTCTTCAGATTGATGGAGAATGTGCTGGAGACGGTTCTAGATAGATCCTTTTGAAAGATATTGTGTCAGGTTTTCTGAAATCTAAATATGTAATAGAAAAGCAGAAAATCAGAAAAAACTACTTCTAACACTGAACTTTGGAGGTGTGGAAAAATATCCCTGCAAATTTGAAAAAAAAAAAACAAAAGCAAGTCTACTGAAAAGGATGTCTAGGGTGAAGAGAGGGTACATTAAACACCCAAAACTAATGGACGTTATGTTTAGTTATTGAGGCTTCTGTGTAATGAATCCCCCTTTAAATATGTTTTCTTCTTTTTTCCTGATGAAGAAAAACAAATAACTTGTACTTAATGGCTGTTTTGACTGATCTGAAAGCCCCCCTCACCTCTTTTGATGCTCTACCTGCACTATCTGGATCATTGCTGCTACACTGTTTTCACTGTTTTGCTCAGGTTTTTCTACCTCAGTAACTGCTGTGTTTACGTTGGTCATCTGACTGCGTGACTCACAGATCACAGCAGGTTAAATATCTCTGCACCTTATTCCACGACCTCATGTCCATAAACAGTGCCGTGTTGGTGCTGCACTGTCCTGTCTGTTTACTGTGTCTAATGTCGGTTTAATTTATCGTATTTATTGTTTCTAGTTTAATTTTTTTGTTTGCACATGATGTCTTCACGTTTGCACTTTTTATTCTTTGTTGCTCCGTGTTGTTCCTGGAGGAATGTACTTGTATAAAGATGGAATGACAATAAAAGCCTCTTGATTTGACTTGACTGGAAGTTACATAAACAGGGGTGGTCTCTGGCATTCGCACAGTACTGAATTACTTAGTAACTTCAGCAACTGCCTAATAGCTTTCATGTACAGAGCCCTGCTGGCTACATCCCTCATAAATAAAAATAATGTGTGGTCACGACTTACTAAGTCGTGGCTTTGCATTAGGATCTTGTTCCCACAAGTTAAGTCATGGCTATGGATTGTTTTTACTTATACAGGACTGGGGGCTCCCTGTGTGTGGGTTTCATGTCAACTGTTAGTAAATACAGAGAAACATGTTAATATTGTTGTTTGTGGTAACTGATAGACAGATAGAGCTGAAAAACACTGCGATACTGCTTTAAAGCTTCCCTTGTCTAACAACGCTGTCTATAATTACTTAACAAAAAAGTCATAAAATGTTACATTAAAGCACAAAACAACAAGATATGATTGTATGCGTACATGATGCTGTCCAATACAGTTTGGCAAAAGACATCATCTTCCTCTCCATCTGCCAGCTGAACACTTATCATTAATAGTCTATTGTACAAAGCCCTGGACATGTAAAAGCACTTTAAAGACTGGGCTCCACCTATACAATGGCGCTTTAGGGCCACTGTTAATAGAAATAAAAATATCAGACTTCGAGAATAAAGTCGTAATATTTAGAGAAATAAGTCATACTAGTTGAAGAAATAATACATAATATTTCAAGAAAAAGTATTTTGAAAAAAAAAATACTATTTTTGAGAAAAAAGAACATTTCGAGAAAAAAGTCATAAAATTTAGAGAAAAGAGTAATATTTCGAGAATAAAGTCAGACTATTTTGAGAAAAAAAGTAATAGAATTAGGACATAAAAGTGGCATTAAAACCAGAAAATGTTGCAATATTGTGGCCAAAGGCTTCGCAAAGGGAAGCAGCACCTCCTCGTGTTAAACGAGTTGGTAGAGTTATGCTTTCATATTGATTTAACCCATAAAGAAACACTCAGTCTCCCTGTCTGTTATCAGAAACGGTGAGCAGGAAACTGTGTTTATCTAGAATAAAGAGCCAGACGGACTCGGAGGAAACCGTCTGTCTGTGTTGTTGAAGGAGAATCACAGGCAGGGTCGTCTACACGGCTACATCTCCGCATAGGGTATGAAGTTCCACAGACAAGGAGAATGATAACCAAATTTATCGAGTCACAAAGGGACTGGAGTGAGTGGCACTCCAGTGCCACAGTACAGCAACCGAGAGCGCTATGGAACCCCAAAGCGTTATGGAAGCCCCCCTACAGTTAGCCCACTTTATCCTTTTTTTCTTGAAATATTCCAACTTTATTCTCGAAATATTCCGACTTCTTTCTCAAAGTCTACTGTTTTTATTTTTATTAACAGAGGCCCTAAACACTGTTGTACCTCTAGTTCCGAGGAAGCCTCTCGAAGCCCATTTGCATTATGGCATCATGGATATGAAGTACATTCACATGCTGTAAATTAGACATACCGTAAAAGGAACAGAGTCGGTTCACAAGCAACATTCACGTTAGATGCCCGGGCAGTGTTTCCGGAGCTACAGACAACGTGATTGCGCAACAAGCAAAAAATCTGACAAACTTTCACTTTTTGGTCCTACTTTGACTTCACTTGCCAGGATCTTAGATTCCTCTGGCTGCATAAGACTACATCCCACTTCATTTGGATGCTTCTGTAGATGGTCTACAGGATGTTAGCAAACTAACTAAGCAACTTAATATATAGATTCCGCACATTTCAGCCACTGAGTCATTCGGAGTGGTTAGATGTGAAATAGTTTATTGCAGAGACTCAGATTTCTCTACAGTGGTGGTGACAGGACCCGGGGGGTTGTGATGTCTTTAACACAAGTATAATAATTCAATTTACCACCGTAAACCACCAGTGAACCTGCACTCTTCTCAGGTTATATAGGTAATGTTGATCATTATAAAATAGTGATAATTCTGAAAAAAGAAGGTTTTTAGGGACTATTTTGCCTCATAACACCCTTTCAAATACCTCTTCACCATGAATGGATTTTTTTTTAAAATTATGTTTTAGGACAAAATCTTGCCTCAAAACTCTGGTGTTACAGTGGCTGTGTTTACATGTAAACATTTTGGCCAACCTAAATAAATACATTCCAATTATAGATTAAGACTGAGATGTTTATACTCACTCTACTCAACAATCTGATGGAAAATCTCAGTTTATATGCAAAAAGTTTATACGCAAACGACAAGTAATCAGATCTCATTACACACTTGTGTAGAGAATCACGTAGTGCAGATGTTACCCTGACAACCAGTCATCACATGAGTCCAGTCAGAGTGAGATGAGCAGCAGTGAGCAGTGCTTGTGTTTTTAAATGCTTTATAATGACGTCAGACTCAGGAAAACGTCCTTCACATGTCCTCACTAAAGAAGGCCGAGAGGAAGACGTCGTGCTCTGAGACACATAAGCTGGACGTCCGTCCCACCGCCGTCTTTTAAAGATCAGAGCATGAACTTCGTCTCCTCTACAGACCAGTTTCTGCTCCGGCATGTTGAACGTTATAAACTTTCCCTATGATGTGATGCACAAACAGACTTTTCGATTGGGAATGTAATCAAATACAGGCACTTACATGAATATTATTCTTCTATTAAACAGATTATTTACAGGATGACCCACCTCGTTCAATCGAATAGAAATTATATTCTGAGACTATTCCAAATGAGGTGTTTATATGGACGTATTCTATTCCAATTGAGCTACTGGTCAGATTATTAACAGAATATTAGGCTGCATGTAAACGTGGCTAATCACGTGTAAGAATTTCATGTAATAATATTCTGAGGGAGCTTTTAGAGGTGGGTGTCTGGTTCCTATCACCACTACTGTGAACTATTCTGACTTGGTTTCTCTAGAACAAAGCATTTCACCACCCTGAATGTCTCTGCATACATTTTAAAGACTGAAAACACACAATTTGTGAAAAATTAAGATTGATGTCAGCACAGATTGAGATGATGGTTATGGCAGTAAGTGGTTAAACATCAGTTAGACATCTACTTCATCAACATCAAAGCTTTAGATTAGATTATCAACACTTGATCACATTTGTGGCCTCTGTCTGGACTAAAAAGCATTTGCAGTGGTGAATGTAGGCAGGTGCCGATATAAACATCTTATATCATAAAAACACAGTTTACAGTGTTACCACACTACTGTATAAAATGTTCAAAGATAAACAAAGTACATTCTCAATGTCATTTCTTAAACAGCCGTACTGTTTATGCACGTACAATATCTACAATAAAATAATCCTAAAAAATGACTGATGCTCAGCGTGTTTCATCATCATATAGGAGTTTTGCAGTTAGAATTAGAGCCACAGAGACCCTCGACCATTTCTAAGAGCTGTGAAAATGCTCCAACACTAAAGCAGTTTCTTAAACTTTCTAAATTATATACCCAGCCACACATTTCATGATAAAACAACGTATTGTTGAAGTCTGTACTTATAGTGTTTGATCTGCTAATTTCTACTGGCACTACTAATTGCCTTTTCCATGTTACATTAGCATCAAGCTAAAGGTTTATATTTATAAATAACAGTTTAATAGTTTAGAGATAATATTTATCATTATAAATGACCTAACAGCATGTCGCAATATGCTTTTCTGAGCTTGAACATCATCAATACTTCTATAACACTGTCCAACTGCATGACTCATTACTAAGAGAGCGTAATTAGTCCTGGTTATTTAATTTTAATGATGTAATTCACTGCGTATGTGAAACTTTGAAAGAAAAAATTCCTACTCGGATTTTGAGAGCATTTTTTTATCATGATGTGTAACATCATGATATTTTTGCCATTGCTAAACCCTAATTTAAAGCTTTTAAAAGACATTCAGGCAACTTATTTTACCTTGTATGTTCCAGTTTAACGGCGAATATTTCAGTAATTACTTCCACTTAGAGCTTACTACTGTGTTAACACCTTAGCACTGAGAAAAATGTTCCGTACTTGATAGCAGTGCGGTGGCATGCGGTGATGGAAACACTGCCATTGTGACAGCGTCAGTGGTGAAAATGTATGATTATCAATGGAGAGCCTTAGCAGTGTCGATTGATCATTTAAGGGGAACAAAAGGCAGTAAGATGCTCGGTGCTCTTTTTATTTTGGTTGGTTAGTGTAGTGGTTAACACCTCTGCCTTCTACACTATAGACTGGGGTTCAATCCCCATCTGAGTAAGCACCCTACACTATACCAATAAAGGTCCTTGGGCAAGACTCCTAACACCGCCTTGGCCTCCCTATGTAAAAATGATCAAATTGTAAGTCGCTCTGGATAAGAGCGTCAGCCAAATGCCATAAATGTAAATGTAGATGTGTCAGGACTTCAACAATGAGACACTGGGCAGCCATGCACTGGAGCCTACATACAGGTCTGTACATACATACAGTTCTACATACAGTACTGGGCAGCTGTGGGCTGAAGGTTAGGGAATACAGAGGTGAAATTTCCCTGTTGTCCACTTAATCTAATCTTAATCTGTGCATCCATTATTCAAAAAAATTACATCTGGTTTATTCAGTCTCCATGGTCAACGGCAAGAAGTCTGAACTCGTTTCACTGTCTGCTGCCAGAAGCTGCTGTTTGAATTTTCCATCAGTGAAAAAACTTTGGGCTGAACAATTTGGGAAAATATCTAATTGCAATAGTTTTTTTTAACTAATATTGTGAATGCAATTTAAATTGCAATTATTTCCCATAAACTTAGGTTCAGGCTTTTTTTTTTTTTGCCAAGAAAACCAGGCCTGATTTCTGAATGTAGTGCACCAGACTGCCAGTAAGTTGTGGTTGTGATGTCACAACACTCTGTTCAATTGCTATTTTGATATAAAAATTATTCATCTTTCAGCCCTAATCTGGTTTGCCGTCAACTACCTTCCGGAGCGTAACTGTAAATATTACCGGATTCGCCTCTCAGCAGTCTCCTATGTGCTAGGTAGGGGATTTTTACTATGGTTTTGTTCCTTTTACTTCATAAAGACTCAAACTGCTAATGGAAAAACACATGAGGCTTTTTCCTCCTCCAAGCCGGGTGGGACGTGCGTTTTCATTTCTTTTCATGGTTCTGAGACCTCTCCTCACCTTGCTGTGCTGTGGCTGCTGCACTGTGAATGCTTATCTGCATCACTGATTTGCTCAGAAGAGAGAACATACAGCTGTGCACCAAAGTTTGGACTGGCCAAACGACATGACGTTGATTTTCTGAGTAAAAATAAGGCCGTATCCTCCACAGATAACACATTTTAATGCTCCTTATTTGCTAAATTTAACAAATAGACAAGAAAAAATAAAACAAATTCATAAAACGTAATGTGGCTCTGTATAAAATTATGGCACGTTGATATGCCATGTTATTTTCACTATAAATAGAAATTGTAGAAATTGTGCAGTAAAATTTGCAGACTTTTTTAAAGCTTGCTCCCTGTAGAGGACGTGTTAACTCATTTTCACTTTTGGGTACGACTGCATCATGTGATTACTGTACAACAGTATCTCCATTCTTATGAAAGGAGAGCTGATCTGCATATCGTTGCTGTCCAATAAAAAGCAAGTATCACCAAAATATTAACTTTACAGGAGAAGGCAAAACACTCTTACCTTTCAATGTAAGTCAATGTAAAGAGATTTTAGAGCATTTCTATTGGTCTGAAACTTTTACACAATATAAATGGTTTGTTGAAATGGTGTAAAAAACTGAAAAGCAACAAAAATGGAGATACATGGTTTTCATTGGACAGTGATGATATTTAAATTTTTTTTTATATCTGTTAGACCAAAATCCATTGACAGTATTTTGAAGCATCCATAATAATGTGAGCATACGTACAAAATATAATACCAAATTACAGACTACTGCCACAAGTCTACACCACTGCCACTGCAATTTAGTCCCAGACCAGACTTAATCCAAGTATTGAAAACCGGTTTTTAATGTATTAACAACCCAGTCCTTCTTCACCAGTAGGATTCTGTTCCATGCGTAAGTTTGGCTCTTTGGTTTTGTGCTTCTTCCACGTCTCCACTTGAGCAGAGTTAACACGGTGTCCCCTCATGCAAGAAATGCACCGACGTCATGGAATCACCCTTTGGAACGTAAGGCCTCGTCTGTAACAGAGCGGATGCGAACACCTCCGGCAATAATGGGTTCCTAATGAGCTCTCCGTGGTGGAGAACCATAGCTTCTGTTCTGTCTTTAGCCCTGAAGCATCGCTGCAGCCGTTCAAGGGCTTTTCAACCCCAGCCTTGTGCTAGTTCTGTACACAGCATGGACATCGCTGTGCCTAACGCTTCCACGAGGCTGGCGTCAAGCATTTTTTCTGTGTCTGACTCTCTGACCATCCATAATAACAGCCAGGAGTTGAGAAATATTTACAGGGTCATAAGTACTGTGCTTGAAGCCAGGCCCAGTATAATACAAGTGCTGGACTAATAAAGAAATGTTTGGAAGTGAAACATTTGTATCCTTCTATGTTTACACGTGCGAGAACAAACAAGTCATAGGAGCTGGAATAAGTTATCTGCAAACAGTGGAAATGCAAAACTGAACGTGTGATTTATCAAAGTTTATGTAATCTTGTACTCTTACACTCTGTACTGACATTCTATCACTTAAAACACCAGCTGGTCCACTATACACTGAAATTTGGTACAAAAACACACTCACAACAGCATCTGGCATCACTAATCATGTCCTGCTGGTAAAATGGTGCATCCCAGCCTCTTCAGCATGTAGCAAAAAGCACGACGTTCGACAAATATTTGCGAAACTTATTTGTAGATGGGTTAAGAAAACTACAGGACAATGCAGTGGACCCTGATTATGGCATTTCCTGTACAGCCGCTCCAAAAGAACAGAGTTTGTGTGTGCTTGTGAGTGAGAACGGGCTCACATTACGGTGGTCTCCGTCTGGAGGAAGGACTGGGCTCGGGAGTTGCGATGGAACTGCGCCATGTTGTCTGCGCCGTTCCTAGAAATGGACGAGCTGTGCAGTCGGTAGTCTCGGCCGATGTAACGCTTCAGACACACACTCCGCCACTTCCTCTTCAGCTCAGTCTGGACCTGCAGCACACACATTCATGATGCTCAGTGCCGGGACGCAAACAAGGACTGTCAAAAGTTTTTGGACGAGCAGTAGGGCTACAACATCAGTTATTGAAAGAAATAATCGATTATTCAGAATCACGATGTAACCTGTGGGAGTGATGATGAGGCGGACGCATGTGCTGAGAGAAGCGAGATTTATTAGGGGGCAAATCCAATATCAGGGTCTAGACAGTCCAGGGTCAACGAGGCAACACGGAGAGAATGAGGGACAGACGTGACGAAAATGAACACAGGAATAACACACAACGGAGGCCGGAAGAACGATACTCAACAATACAACACAAAGACCAAACAAAGACCAGCAGACTAACGGGAAAACACAGGGCTTAAATACAAGGCATAACGAGGGTTAACAAGACACAGGTGGTTACAAATAGGGGCAGGGTCTGGAAACAAGGGGGCAGGACTGGGAAGAAACAAAACAAGGAATCACATGGACAAGACCAATACAAAACAAAAGCACATGTAGGACTGGGAGGGGCCGATCGTGACACACGACATTACCAAATAGCTCTTATGCAGCTTTCAGCTTTTAAATTTAGCTTAAGGTTGTCTTATGCATTTGTTAGCGTACAATAAAGACAACAAAGATAATTAACTTATTCCAAAATTCACTGTTTTAATTAACTTACAAAAGATAAATAAAACTCCAAAAGATTTTCCTGTCAGAATTTAAAATCAAGGATGTTTATTCTGCTGTGTGTCTACACTCGGATGCAACTAAATTCTACAAACACAGGTCGTTATTGAAGCGGAGGAAAGTCAGAGTCTTTGCCCTCTGATGGACCGGAGGGAAAAAGTGGAGAATGTTTATGGCAAACTTTTTTTCTATGAACAGTTAGATTTGAACGACTTTGCGTAAGCATTTCATTTCAGCTGTAACCCTTCGTCCAGCTGCCCTGTATGTTAGCGTAGAACTACCTCCTGAAACCTCGAGTGGCAGCAAACATTCACGAAAAAACAGAAAACTGTTGGTTAACATTCTCTATGTTCGCCAAATTTTGGACACACCAGTGGCCACGACGTTAAGAGAACGATGCAATGTTTAAAATTGTGTACGTTACTTGGAAAGTGAACAGCTGTTTATAGTAGTTATATAATACTTGCTTCTCCGTTCACAATTCAAAAGAACATGCATTTCGAAATAGATGTTAAAGCTCATAACATGAAGTAAGACAGCTTTTAATGTTACTGGTAGCTAGACAGTCGGCTTATAATACAAATAGCATAACTGACAACCTTTTTTCTGAGTTTAGTATGAAATGCACCCACACTTCTGAGGATTCTGTTCTCGAGGCTGCCAATAAGTGGCAATGTCAAAACATTCTTAGTGAGTGTGAGAAAGCTGCATAATGACATCACTAACTAAACGATTATTAAATTAGTTGCCAACTAATTTGATCATCAATTTTAGTCAACTAAGTTGAATAATCGTTGCACCCCTAATGATCAGTACGTTTTACTTATTTTCCAATAAGTTAAGCTTGACAAATAAACAGAAATAGCACTAAAATTTGCAGAAAAATGCCATATTTAAGTTCGATGTGGGGGAAGTGTTACATTAAGTGTTGCAGTGTTGCACATGACTCTATTAGCCCTAGAACTCCAGTAAAATCCTACAGAAGCAACTTTAAACACCACATCAGTGAATCCCCGTTACCAAATCAGGTCAGGAATATTATGCAAATTTGAACCTAGTCTTAACTCTTAAAAAAAGATGTTTCCTCAAAGGTTCTTTAATAAAGAAAGTGGTTCTATATAGAACCATAAACACTCAAAGAACCATTTGCATGCTTTAAGGCTTCTCTGCATTGTGAAAGGGTTCTTCACATTGATGCAAAGTATCCAGGGTGGGTCTATGCAGCACCTAAAAGGGCGCTCCTATCGTTACAATGTCAAGCGTGTAACACTAGAAGAACTCCTTTTGGGTGCTACATTGAACCCTTTTTCAGAAAAGTATAGATAGTATATAGAACCATCTGATCATGCAAAGGGTTCTTTGAGTGTTCATGGTTCTATACAGAACTATATCCTCAACTAAAGATCCATTGAGTGTTCATACGATGCTTTGATGAACGTTGATGAAGTGGTGCAAAGTATTAGTTCTAGTAATTTATTTACTTGATTGAAAAGTAACAGTATATTTAACATTACTTGCAACATTTTCAAAGAACTCAAAGGGTCCCCAAATTTTTTGTGGGTGGTATATATGTGAATGAAAATGTTGGATAAATTGTTCCATCAAATACAGGCTTTAGTTTTGCTCCTGGGAGACTTTTTCAGAAAGCGATACTCACCTCACTATTCAGAAAGCAGTACAAAATGGCAACAACCAATCCCTGTGAAAACAGCATCGAGATACAAGACTTCAGGAAACGAAATGAAGGCTATAACCAGCAATCCTGAACGGCGCATTCAATCACCGTACCTGGAAGGAGCCGATGCAGAGGTCAAAGAATATTTTGTAGCTATGAAATGTGTCGCTTTCACTCTCCTCTCTCATATACACAAACACAATGTAGTTAACCCCGAAGAGTGGGATCAGCAACAGTGTCGACTTCGCCAGCCTCCTGCAACAAGAGGGAAAGAGAGAAACGGGGATTCACTAAGAGGACTCGGGGGGTTGGGGTTAGGGGGTGAGAGGGGGGACCCTCACCTATTGTGCAGACAAACCAAAACCAACAGCAGTGTTTCTCACTGAAGCGCTCACAGTGTTGCACTTACAATCACATTTCTCACAAGGAATGAAATTCCGATTTGGGAAAATCCTGAAGAATGCCAAGGAAGAAAAACACTACTCCTCATGCATTAGTGACAGTCAGGGTGATTGCTCAGAGGGGCACAAATACACAAATAAATATTTCAGCAGCCAGAAGCTCAAACACATTCAGAAATTTACGATGGAAAATGGAAAAGTCTGATGAAACATGGTACAGCAATCTCCGTCCACCTGTCAGAGCAGGACAGCGTAACTGTTGGAGAAAAAAACGTGGGGACAGATAAGGACGTTTCCATGTGCGTTCGTGTGAAAGAGAGAGAGCGAGAGAAATAACTGCGCATGTGGTCTACGCTGTAAAGCCTATGGGTTAAATCAACTCAAATGACTGATTACCTCAATGAAACTGATTACCTCAAATACATGAAGTTCAATAACAAATTCTATTTGTTTTGTTGCTATTAAAATGACTGCGTTAACTGAGGATTTATGTTAAAGCTGTTCTAACTCAAAATAATTATTTGTAAATTAAATTCCCCTCTAGGTTATTATATTGACAAACTCATATTATATTGCAAAGACATGGTCATAGACATTTGTAACAAGGTCTTATCCACTTAAATGTCGCTGCTGACCACCTCTTCAAAGGCTGACAGTACAGTCCAGAGCACAGACGTAGTGTCAGTAGCATTAAGCCTCGTCAAATAGAAACTTAGCAACTCAGCTCTCTCAACACTGATGTTTGATCAGTACTGAGCGGCATGAGTCACAAAAGTCTATAAATCTGACACGCCCAATATGTAAATATATGGAACTAAGAGCCAATAAGAATGAGTTTTACTCAAGAAGGTTGCATTGGCCAAACATTTAAGTAAAGCTGAGAGTCTAAAACTAAATTGTAATAAATGTATTCTTTTCATCTTTGAGTCTGAAATCATGAAAATAAAATGATGAAAAAAGTCCAAATCATTTAAATCTAAACATTTATGCACATGAAGCCACACCAAGTTTTCAACAGTCTTTAAAAACAACCCATTACTGGCCTGTTTGTACTTGCATGTAAATCAATAGTGAATATAATACATTTAAATAAAGTCACCTTAACTCAAAATATGCTGAAAAACACAATCTTACTAAAAATGATTCACCAGCTTAACAATTTATTTTTGAGTTAATTTGATTTTTCCGGTTAAGTTACTCCAACGTTCTGTAGTGTTTTGTCGTATTAACTTATTTCTCTCACTAAGATGTGCAGTGAGTTTTACAGTGTACCTGTATTGAGACTGGTCATTCCCTCCTACGTCAGGACACCTGAGCTTCTGCACCAAGATCCTAATGATGCTGATGAACAGAATGAAGTTGATCTGAGGAGAGAGAGAAATAAATTAACGATAAGTTCAGCAAAACAATCAAAACGTCTTCCCCTACAAACTAATGTCTTTATGCTTGTTATGAGTAATAGGTGCTATTATCCTGAGAGTTGGCACTGAGCAAACCGAATGCCTCAAGCTGCAGTCACACCGGACGGCTGCCTCGCTACTTTTAATGTCGGCATGGACCAAAAATCATATTATAATGAGTGGTCATGATGTGATGTAGTTAGTAGCTAGTTAACATCAGCAAGACAGTTTGTTGCAAAAGTGAATGACAAGCAATTTTATTTGACTGAGGAGCTTGTTTTTTCAGAAAGGACAGATCTCAACTCAACATCTCGTTTTCAACTGGCTCGCACTTCTGAGGTTGGCAAATTTGCAGATTGAAGTTCGCCCAGATTTTTCATAAAGGAGGAGACAGCGTCAGTACGGTGTGAATGCCTGGAGAAGACTTGCATCAAAGGGCTGATTCTTTTGTAAATTAAGACAAAACAAATGGGCAGATTTTACGACAGTATAGCGGAAAATTCAGCATTATTCTCTTGGTTTGTCACAGAACTCCCCTTTTTTATCTCTTGCATTGGAGCATTCCGACTTTGCCCCCTCATTACCCCAACACCTGTTGGCTGTTGTATTAATTTGGGTCTGGGATTTATTTTTTTTTTGGCTTTTTTGTGTAATTCTTTGCTGTCTTTCAAAGCATGCCATGTAAATTCTTCTGATTTTTGACTTTTCCACTTTTTTTCTTATATTTGAATTTTGAACTGACTTTGTCTGTTTCTTTGTTTGTTTATGACTGGTTGATGGATTCGGCTGCATTTAGCTGGTCTGCCTATCCTGTTATCCCTGCCTCTCAAAATTCATCCAGTGAAACTTTTTATCGGTATTTATTACCTTTATAACAAACGTTTCGCTATTTGTTCATTAGTTCCTTGGAAGGTAGACTAATTACTGGAAAAAAAATAAAATAAATAAATATATATATATATATATAAATAGTGCTAACATATCTAATTCTGGAGGGAAACACTGCTACCAAATGAGCAGCAAATTTGGAGCCAAAAGAGTCAGATCTTCTACGTGAGCCGAGCCAAATGATCTGAATTACTGAAAGGAGCCAGAATGGCCATCATTAATATATATTATCCAAAGCAAACTGATAACAAGCTGTTTTTGAAGCCAAACACTACAAATGCCTTATGTTTTTGAAATGTTAATGTAGACACAGCAGCCTAGTTTTATATGACTGAACGTAACTGGCCGGGTGCGGTGCCAAGATGACCGCAGAGTGGACTGACTTTCCAGTAAGTGAAATAAATCACTAAAGACAGCACATTCCTTTTTTTCATGGTTCCATACAGCACCAAAAAGGGTTCTGCTGCTGTTATGAGCTTGACATCATAGCGACAGCACAACCTTGTTTGGTGCTATATAGAACCATTTTCCAAAAAGCTCCACATAGAAACGTTTACAACCCATTCTCCCTCACTCTGATGACCTTTTTCACCATGATGGTTCTAAATAGAGCCAATGCCCTTACCAAAGAACTCCTGAAGAACCATATTTTAAGTGTGTATAGTAATAGTAATGTTTCACCCCAAGAATATTTTATATAAACAGGGACAAACATGATGCATAGCTAAAAACCATAACAGTAGCAACCTTACGCTGTGACTTTTGTCTGTACTTTTGTCCATTTTAAAAGATAACTGAGTGTCCATACACTGAACTGAATGTCCATACACTGAACTGAATGTCCATACAGTGAACTGAATGTCCATACACTGAACTGAATGTCCATACTGTGAACTGAATGTCCATACACTGAAATGAATGTCCATACTGTGAACTGAATGTCCATACACTGAACTGAATGTCCATACAGTGAACTGAATGTCCATACACTGAACTGAATGTCCATACAGTGAACTGAATGTCCATACACTGAACTGAATGTCCATACTGTGAACTGAATGTCCATACACTGAAATGAATGTCCATACTGTGAACTGAATGTCCATACACTGAAATGAATGTCCATACTGTGAACTGAATGTCCATACACTGAACTGAATGTCCATACACTGAACTGAATGTCCATACAGTGAACTGAATGTCCATACACTGAACTGAATGTCCATACTGTGAACTGAATGTCCATACACTGAACTGAATGTCCATACTGTGAACTGAATGTCCATACACTGAACTGAATGTCCATACAGTGAACTGAATGTCCATACGCTGAACTGAATGTCCATACAGTGAACTGAATGTCCATACTGTGAACTGAATGTCCATACAGTGAACTGAATGTCCATACACTGAAATGAATGTCCATAATGTGAACTGAATGTCCATACACTGAACTGAATGTCCATACACTGAACTGAATGTCCATACTGTGAACTGAATGTCCATACACTGAACTGAATGTCCATACTGTGAACTGAATGTCCATACAGTGAACTGAATGTCCATACTGTGAACTGAATGTCCATACTGTGAACTGAATGTCCATACACTGAACTGAATGTCCATACTGTGAACTGAATGTCCATACTGTGAACTGAATGTCCATACACTGAACTGAATGTCCATACACTGAACTGAATGTCCATACTGTGAACTGAATGTCCATACAGTGAACTGAATGTCCATACACTGAAATGAATGTCCATAATGTGAACTGAATGTCCATACACTGAACTGAATGTCCATACACTGAACTGAATGTCCATACTGTGAACTGAATGTCCATACACTGAACTGAATGTCCATACTGTGAACTGAATGTCCATACAGTGAACTGAATGTCCATACTGTGAACTGAATGTCCATACTGTGAACTGAATGTCCATACACTGAACTGAATGTCCATACTGTGAACTGAATGTCCATACTGTGAACTGAATGTCCATACACTGAACTGAATGTCCATACACTGAACTGAATGTCCATACTGTGAACTGAATGTCCATACTGTGAACTGAATGTCCATACAGTGGCAGAACACAATTTTCACCAGCCTGCTTTGTTAAGACTGGATAAAAGCATGATCCACCCTTCAGTTTAGCCTTATTATCATTTTAATATCCAAAAGAAAGTAGAGGACTTTGTGATATCATTGCAATTATTTTCTCACAAGGCATTTCATAACGATTTGATTTCATAACGACGAAGAGCTTCTCCTGATATCTTGTCAAGGATTGTTTGACCAGGACTTGTATAGTTATGTAGGATAAAGCATGCAACACAGCTCTGCTGTATGCAACATGTCGCTATTGATCATCTCAGGCTTTGCTGCCTTGACAGCATCTACTGCAACGGAAATAAACAAAGGGAAGCCGAGCTGATATATCAGCTGCCGGCTCGTATAAGCTGATGTTCTCAAACCTTGGTTTTATCAATATCTGCAAAAACATCACGGATAATGAGCTGATGATTAATGACTTTTTCTCTGATAGGGTGAAACATTCAGTGTATATAAGATACTCTAACTGTAACTGTGTGACTGCAAAACAGAAAGTAGTACATTTGAATACAAAACAGTATCAAAATTACCAAAAGGTACAATATATCCAAATTAGGAATGTAAGTGATTGACAGATTAACTGTTAACCCCTTTAAATTTCAGGATTATTACATAATAAGGCTTATTACTCAGTCACTACAGGGACTAATGCAAACTGGCTGAGTTATTCTTAGGTTCTATAAATGTGTATAGTGCTGACCATTTAAGGGGTTAAACACTAAATAGCTGTGTAACTAACGGTTAAAATTGGATGAAAAAGGTTACAGATCGTAATCCATGCAGGTTAATCTCAGGAGCAAAATAGAAAGTCACATGCAAATGTTTAGACACCCCAGTCAAATTCCACAGATTTTGAAAATAAGATCCACAGAAGTGAAAATAAGTTATATAATACCTGCACTATAGAGAAGACAATTCTGCACGAGTGCCTTTACATGCGCTTAATAATTCAACAACTGCAACAAATCAGATTTTGTCAGTAATCTGACAAACGCGTAATCTGACAAACAACGAGTTTACAAGCACCAGGTCTACATGAGTCAGAAGTAATCAGATCATTTCTGCTTTGCGACCGGCCAATAAACGCACAGACGAGGATGTGACGTAAAGGAACATAAAACTCAAACATCATGCCGTAGCTTTTTAAAAAAGAAATAAGGTTGCGCCACTTTACCTGAACATATGGTCATACATCATCTAGAAGATGAAGCATATTTAAATCCTTTATTATTAGTCAAGCATTTATTTGGTTTGGAGTATGACCTGTGATGAACTTTTCAAAGTGCATGAAACTGAGGCTGTATCTCTTAGTTGTTCACCTCTTTTGATGTAAAGTGGGTGGTCCTAATTTTGCATAATGATACATAAGCAGTATCCTCACCAATCACAAGGCTGATGTGGTTTTTCCTGCACACAGCTTTAACAGAACTGTTTTCTCCTTCTGTCGCCTTACCTCTGTTAGAGTCAGAGAAACTTGCTAAAAAAAAAAGCTAACCTAGCAAGCATGACATAACAAGCCAGCTCATCTATCTGTCTGCCTGTTGTCGGTTTATTTGTTCATCCATCCATCAGCTCATCTGTTTGTTCATTACACCGTTTGCTCCAATGGCCATGCTGGCGTTTGCCTAAATGCACATCCAGCAGTAAAGCAAATAAGTACTTTACCTTTTTTTTACAATTTCTGCTTTAGCAGAGTTGCAGGATAAGACTCTGTGCACTGTCAGGACCACACTCAGGCTATCGATTCTCTGATACAATATATTTCCAAAAGTACTTTACTCACCCAAATCACTTAATTCAGGTGTTACAATCACTTCCATGGCCACAGGTGTATAAAGCCGAGCCCCTAGGCCTGCAGACTGCTTCTACAGACATTAGTGAAAGAATGGGTCGCTCTCAGGAGCTCAGTGAATTCAAGCGTGGTACCGTGATCGGACGCCACCTGTGCAGCAAGTGCAGTCATGAAATTTCCTCACTACTAAATATGTGGAAGTGGAAGTGATTGGGAATGACAGCAACTCCAAGCCATGTAAAATGACAGAGCAGATGCTGAGGGGCATAGTCACCAACTTTCTGCAGAGTCAATCACTATAGACCTCCAAACTTCATGTGGCCTTCAGATCAGCTCAAGAACAGAGTAGAGAGCTTCATGGAATGGGTTTCCATGGCTGAGCAGCTGCAGCCAAGCCTTACATCACCAAGCGCAATGCAAAGTGTGGAATGCAGTGGTGTAAAGCGCCGCCACCGGACTCTAGAGCAGTGGAGACGTGTTCTCTGGACTGATGAAGATAGTGTAGGTCTGATCAGATGTTTTTAGCCATATTTTATTGTGTTTCTATCTTGTATTTTTTCATTCCAACTTTGGCTGTTATAGTAAACATCCAGCAATTTCAGTATCATTCAAGCATTTGCAATATTTTACTCTGTGTTTCTTGGGACTTGGGATTCCTTGGGATTTTATGTTTATTTCCAATAAAGAACAGCTTCTATCTGAATAGGCGGGTTGATCATTCAAGTGGAGGAACGTGTTTGAATTGAGGTGGTGCAATAAGTGGTACGGATAGACAGGTCTACTAAAAATGAAGTGTGCGGATAAAAATAGTGGTGTTTGGGAGAACACAACCCCGAACAATGAGGACAACAGCCGCAAAGAACAATAACAAAAGTAAACATCCACAAGCGATAAGACAAGCATATATTCCATCCTGTTCTCACAGAGAAAGTTTGGTGCATAGCAGTGAGAGGAAATCAGTCAGAAAGCCGTGGTGGACAGCCATGGAGTTCAACAGCTATTGATGTTAAACCCTGTTTGCAAGAAAGTTGGGATGCTGTGCAAAATGTAAATAAAAACAAAATGCAATGATGTGCAAATCAATTAAACACTACATTTAATTCAGAGCAGTACAAAGACAACAAATCAAATATTGAAAGTGAGAAATCTTATTGTTTTTGTTTGTTTTTGTATACCTACAACGAATATGTTTCAAAAACGTTGGGACGGGGGCGTGTTTACCGCTGTGTTTCACCACCTATTCTTTTAACAACACTCTGCAAGTGTTTGGCAACTGAGGAGACACTGCTGTAGTTTTGAAAGTGAATTTTCTTCCCGTTCTTGTTTGATATATGATTTTAGCTGCTCAACAGTTTGTGCTCTCCTTTGTCATATTTTCCATTTCATAATGCATCAAATATTTTCAATGAGTCTACTGCAGACAGTTTTTACTACACAGCCATGCTGTTTTAGTTTGTGAAGAACGTGGTTTGTTTTTGTCTTTGCTGAAATAAGCAAGGCCTTCCCTGAAAAAGACGTCATCTGGACGGCAGCATATTGCTGCTTTTGGAACAAAACCTTGTATCTTCAAAATGGTAACTTTACAGGAGAAGGAAAAAACATACATTACTTTCAATGTAAGTCAATGGAACCAGACTTTTTCCCAAGTCATTTTTGGTCATTAACTTTGACCCGTCCTTCATGAAATTTACACACAATATAAAGGCCAACATGTGTTTTCAAATTATGTCACAAACTGAATATCAAAATGGAGATACAAGGTTTTGTTCCAACAACAGCAATATGTTGCTCCAGAACCTGTGTATATAGAAAAAGAAAAATCCTAAAAATTACAATAAGGTTCGAGCATTTAATGCTTGGACCCCTTAATATACACTTATCTTGGTTGACCAAAGGACACTACTGGTTGCCGTAAGCCCTTTTAACCTTAAAGTCACTATCAGGATCGGCCGGAAACTGTTTATACTGGTCAAGCCCTAAAACAAACAGAACAGGATCTGCTCTGCTTTGGCTCAGGATGAGCCCGACAGGATGAGTGTGGGAGTTATGTGTAACATTCTGCGCTGGGCATTATGAGAGATATGTGCCTCTGAAAGAGGTTAACGACTTGGATTACTACAAGTGCATATTTTACCCAGAAGCAGGAAAGCAGCACGTCTTCTTCCCCACCCAACCTGTTCAAGAGGAATGGGTCTGTTCTGACCTGGATTTGCAGAGACACTGCTGTCAAACTCACCCCACTTCATCAGCAGATCAGTGCTCTCTTGCAGGTGAGCTTATGTAAAATGAAACTGTCACAGCAGAGCCAGGGGACTCGCTCACGCTGGGCCCTGGGGGGAGGAGAGGGGGTAACGACAGCACGTCTGCTCCGGAGACAGTGCACAGGGAGAGAAGCTAAATCGTTCAGCCGACAAAAACTCATCATAGCTTGGTTTATAAACAAACTGTGTTTGACTACAGCCTCGAGCAATGGTCCGCAAGTAGGTGCCTGTGACATATGCTCATCATGTCTGCAAAATATGGTCAAAAACGAATGTATTAAAATCCACTTGCTGCATTTTTTATTCTATTACGTTACATTATAAGAAGAGATACTAACACACCACCACCACCACGTCAGTGTTGCTGCAGTGCTGAGAATGACCCACCACCCAAACAGTACCTGCTCTGTGAGGGTCCATGGGGGTCCTGACCACTGAAGAACAGGGTAACAAAGTATCAGAGAAACAGCTGGACTACAGTCTGTAACTGTAGAACTACAAAGTGCAGCTATACAGTAAGTGGAGCAGATAAAATGGACAATGAGTGTATATGTATATGTATATTGTATATATGGAAATAACTAATAACTAACCTTGTGTGCTAATTCTCTTCTTGTTACTCTGCTACTGTAGCACTGTAAATTTCCCCTGTGGTGGGACTAATAAAGTATTATCTTATCTGTCTTACTGCTCCTTTTAGGCCGATATATGTAAATGAACTGCCCTTATAACATCAGTGTGCATAGGCGGAGCTAAACCACTATTGGCTGAACAGGTGGAAGTGTGGTTTTCTTTGTGACATCGCAAAAATAATGAATTCAAACTGGGCTGTTAAAAAGAAGAAGAGAAAAATCTGCTGTTCGGTGATAAAGGTCCATTAAAGAATTCAGTTAAAAGTATTGAACTGTTTATTATGTTGTACTATTAAAAAGTATTGGACTTTAGATACAGTGATACGGTACACTGTAGCTACACTCAGCCATTGCATCTAAAAAGCCATGGCAGTCCACTGCAAACATTTCCCACAACCAGATTGAGACTAAGCCTAGACTAAAAAGAATTTCCAAAGATGATTCATCACTGGCGCTTCAATTTAGTCTAAGACTAGGCTTAATCCATATCCAGGAAAGCAGCCCTCTAGGATATTAAAGTCAAATCCTTTAATGATCCATTTTTATTTGTATAAATATAGTTGGACTGTCCAGATGTGAGCAGAATGCAGGCCAATTTCAGCTTGTATTCTTATCCCTTCTAGCGTCATCTAGCCAATATCTCCACAACTCTAAGTGACAGAGGGCTCATGAAATAGCGTGATTTCAGTTAACTGGAATTAAGGAGATCCAGACCGATTTGTCTATGTGATACACTCATTTATCATATTTCTTTGTTTGATTTTCTTCTCTTTCTACTTTCTTTTCTCAGTGAGGTTCTTCTTGATCAGCTACACGTCCTTTCAGACCCACAGCGCTGAGTGGTCTTCTCACAGTGGAAGGATGGACAGAAACACCTGTGGATGTTTTCAGATCTGAAGCAGCTTCATTTTCTCCTCTCTCTCAGAGGAAAGCTTTAAGTGATGTTTATCTGATGGGGGCAGTTTTTGGAAACTCCTGTTTTTCTGTTATTCTCCTTTGACTTTCTCCTTCTTTATGCAAGTGGATTCTCTTCTATCTAATCTCCTCAGAAATGTCTCCTGAAGGGGAGCAGTTTTGGAGTTGGGAGCAGTTTTGTTGTCTACCAGGTCGTCCAGGTGGTTGTTAGGAGGCCTGTTTTCTCTGTAGCTTTGAACAAATTATTGTACTCCAGTTATGGACACACTATTTTTCCCCCATTGTTCTTTAACTTTCTCCTTCCTTATGCAAGCGAATTATTTTACATCTAATCATCTCAGAAACACCTCCTGAAAAGCTGGAAATTAAAGAAATGATGGGTGGTCTCTGACATTTGCATGTGGCTTCAGGGAGTCTGGCCTGGGACATTTGAAAACGGCTGCTCAGCATTTTGTTCAATACCATCTCATGCAAGCCCTTACAAAAAAGTAAACTAAATATTTAGTTTACTTTTCGTGTACTTATCAAAGATATATTAGACAAAATTTCACGTTAATTTTGTCTAATTAAACGTACTTGGCTTATACTGTCAAGTATACAGAAAAGTTTAAGCAAATTTGACCTAATTGTACTTGTACTGTAAATAAACTTGTATATACAAATACTTGTATATAATTATTCATATACTTGTATGTATCTGTGGCCTGTATTTGTAATTATACTTATTAAGTATATACTAAGTATATACTAAGTATACTTTCATAAACTAAAAAGTGGGCAAGAAGTTTATATCTCGTACCTAGAAGTTCACTATAGTGTATAGTTGAAGTACAAAATAAAACTTAAATGTAAACTAGTTGTGTGCTGATAAATTTACTACTTTTACAACCAAAGAATACCTAACAGTACACATGTGTACTGTTTGGGGCTAATTTATTCGCAAAAAGTTGAAACAGTACACTTATAAGTATATTTCTAGAACACTGATGTAAGTGTACTTACTACAGATAGTATACTTGGGAAATACACTTGGACTCAAGTTTAATTAAAAATTAACTTTAAGTATACGCTTTTTTTAGGATGGACACTACAGCATTATCTTTTTCAAAATGCCAATAAAACAAAAACAGGGCCTTCTTACTACAACAGAAGTCATGATTGGCCAATTGATCACCCTCCAGGGAATGGTGGCATCATTTCTCTCCCAGCATCTGCAAGAGGAGAAAAAATCACCACTTACATTATAACAGAACACCCAACTGACCTGAATTTTGGGTAAAAAGAAAGAGCTTTTAAATTTTTTTTGCCCTAAAGGCCAGTCATTCGATATTGAAAGTCCCATGAGAACAAGCCTGGCTCTACTCACCCCCTGTCCTCCAGGTATATCCTGCAAATGACCCACGCTATCACAAAGATTGTGGGGAATCCTAGCAGGAAGACAGAGAGGTAGGCAATAACGTAACGATATATTTCAAGGACACAGGAACATTATTACAACCCTTCTCCTATAAAGCATGTAAGTGTAGGATCATATATAAGTAGGTTTATCATTTGTCAAGTTCCTCGAGGCTTTGGATGCTTTATAACGGTCTGGTAAGCGTCTTAATGGTGTGATTGCTTGTCCTAAGGACTCTTATGACGCCCAGTATATCATTAGATGGGAAATTAAGGGGGTATATCACTGTCTAGATCTTGGCAAGAGGACATGGCTTGATTCTGAGTGGGGTAAACACTGTAACCAACATTACAAAAGGAGTTTGTGCCGAGCGCGTAGGGAAGGGAGAAAAAACTGCGGTAAACACAAAAGAAAGGAGATTGTTTATTATCACTGTCATGATGAAAGGGAATGTTGATGAGGTGTTGATGGGATGTTTCCACTGAGCCAAAGTCCAGACCCAGTCTTTCAGGCACAGAGACTGAACTGTAGTCACCCTCGTTTAATTTCTGAGTCTGGCAGAGGCTTCGCTCCACTGAAACAATCAACTACAAAGACGTTTAATACGTAATGCAGTGGTGAGAAAAGCCAGTGACAATGACGAGCCTTCCTTCCCCTCAACTACTCTCATTTGCTGAGGAGAACGAGCTGGAAGGTGAAAGCGCAGTGTTAGGAAAAGGCGGGCGCTTGTTTGCGTGTGGAGTGTTTAAGACTTGCTTCTAAATTGAAGATTATTTGCTCGTGGCCTCTGGCTGTCAAGGAGAAAGCTGACCAAATGCTGCCTTGCTTCTTTTATCCCCCTCGCCGAAAGACGACTTTATCCCTGCAGATGGTCACCGTGAAAACTGGAACAAATACATGAATGGTGCTTCGGGGTAGAAACGTGATTTCAGGCTTTCGCTTGAAGGATTGTACGTGATGGCGGAAAAGAAAAACTCAGGAAACAGCTCTACAACACAACAGGCTCCAGCAGTTTAGGGATGCTACAATGGTGTTTACGTTCTCTCTGGGCACAAAACCAAAAACCTTGAATGACTCTGTCTTGTGAGCAAAGCGCATATGTGGTGCACAACGTGAGACAGTACAGCCTTTCTGAACGAAGGGAGCGGGACTCACCCCACCCAATGAAGAGATAGACCACAAAGTGCCGGTTCTTGGAGAAGATCACCATCAGCAGGGTGTGAAGATACAAGCCCTCCACCAGCAGCCAGAAGAAATTAGCCATGACGAAGTAGTTGAAAATGACCAGGCTGGCCTTGCACCCTATCTGAAGAGCAGAAACAGAACATAGCAGTGCTTCATGGGAAAATCTCAACTTGATTGTATCTTTATGGTTGGTATGGGTAACACCACTGCCCTCTAGACTGGAGACCAATCCCTGGCCTAAGTGAGCACACTACACTATGCCAATAAGAGTCCTGGTGCAAGGCTCCTAACACCACCTACGCCTACCCGTGTAAAATGATCAAACTGCATGTCGCTCTGGGTAAGAGCGTCTGCCAAACACCGGAAATGTTATGGTCTGAGAACTTGGCCTCACACTGGAGATGCTGCGTTAATGACGGTTAAAGCTGCACAATATGTTGATGGCTGATATATTATTTTCCAATTTAATTATTATTTTAGAAACGAATATTGGACTTGAAATTGCATATAATTATAAATGACCACGTGCAGCTAATTTGCGCTCAAGTACAAACCAAGTAACTAGTCTCCTCCTTCTCAAACAAGGTTAAATGAGTTATACACAACACAACAGCCCCACACATGGCAGATCTGTGGTTCTAGATAGGAACACAACTACTAAACTAGCAATGTTAGATGAATTTGATTTAGCTACACCTGTCACAGTTATTACATAACAATCACAATTACTCGAGCTGATCAGGATTATTTAAGCTGACCACAATTACATTCCTCAGTGCTTTATCATCAGTTTGGTTGAGCCAATAAAAAGAGAAAGAAGAATAAATACATAATAAATACAATAAATACAGAGAAAGAAGAAAATGTATGGAGAGACGTTATGGATCTCACAGGAGCAACGGAAGTTCTACCTTCTAACTAACTAGTACTATAATAAAGTGGGAAAATGTGAGTAATGTTGGTTTTAAGCTGTTTAAGCTGTTTATATTGTCATTTAGAAGTTTCTAAGTATGTACAATTGGAAATGAAGATCAATATGGTCATTTTAGGCTTGTGCTTTAATAACTGCATGCAAAAAAGAGGATTAATGACTAAACACAACTATTTAGATGCTATTTAATCTAATGGTCAGATAAAAAAAAGTTATGGCTGTCACAGGCCTACATTTAGCAATGCTGTGGCTATGTACTGGCCAATGATACATCTTGAGAGTTTCATCCTGTCGTACCCTCACCACATCTCATATATGTGTTAAAGTGTGAACTTGTTTTAAAATGTTTGTTATTTAAAATAAAGTTAAATTATTGGTTTTTGATATTGACCACAAGAAGGTGTTACTTATTGGCCATTTTGGTGTATCTATAATGCAACAAAAACTGACGCAGAGGACAATTAGAGCCCCGAAACAGCCGCAATTTAGAGTAAAGGCAGGTATTTTCATCTTTCCTTTGCTCACCAGTGAGGGCTGTTCATGGCATTTCATGTTCTCACTGTGCGAAAACAATATGGCATCCTTGATCAGCACGGCAATAGCTCTCAGGATGAAGGAGAAGAACAGATTCAGATGGATGTAGTTCCTTGTGCAGTGTAGCTTTCTGCAAGATACAGAGAACAAATTCAACAAACACTCATGTTTTCTGCAGATAACAAGTCCCTCGTAAAAGAGAAATCTAGTAAAAAATCTTAAGCAATTCTCAATTTGTTCACCTCCCAGCTTTTATATGAATATTTCAGGCTCCCAGTCATATAAACACTATCAAGATGAGATAGAACGCCAAGCGTAATGTTTATACTCAGTGTCAAAAACTCTGAATTATGGTGTTTCCAAAAATACTGCCAAAACTCAAGACCTGTAATGATTACAGTTAATATCTGCCACAGCTGTCCATTCACAAGAGCAGAGACTTACATAAAGCAGAGAGGGAGAGGGTGCATTTTGTCTGGCAGATGGCTCTTTTTTTTGTACCTGAAGAGACACAGGATGGTACTGCCAGTGATGAGAGCGATGAGAGAGAGACTGTGGCCCAGCGTGTACAGGGTCTTCACGACGGTGTAGAACACCAGCTGGGAAAACAAGAAGAACATAAGGTTGTGTTTTCATTTTCAGTTCCTAGAAAACATCAGACACGCTTATTCCTCGAAATACCTTCTCCTCCCTGTCTCCGTCAGAGTTATAAATAAGTGCTAAGGGGACAACATTCGCAGTGATCCGGCAGGCGTAAACAGTACAGATGACCCTCTCACCCCCTTTGACCAGTCGAGCGTTTACTGAAGTAGACGTCTACCGCCCCAATGATGACATGCAGAGCTGATAACCAGGGAAACTCTGAGCACGAGTGGTGGGAGAGGAGCTTGATGGAGCGTCCTCCATAAACAGCATTCTTCAGGCCTTAGACACCACCGGCAGCATTCCAGATCTGGACACCACATTAGCAGCATTCCATGCATTGCCCATTAAATTTTATGGAATGGCTTGTTCACTGTATATCATTGTCTTAGTCCTCTTCGCTTTTGAGCTTTAATAAGATGCAGATGTTCTTACACAGTGTTGGAAGCAGACATGTGGACATACAACAGCATAACGCATGACAGTATTGACCAGCGCTGAAGCTTTGGCCCTTATCATTCCAGCCAGTGACCCACTGTAGCGCATACCATGTTAAAACTAAAACACCATCTCCTGCTTGACCACGTTAATTCAAAAAGAATTAAAATATTTGGACATTCTTTGGTGTGACGGCCTAAAGGTTAACTGAGTTACGGCGGGAGGTGGCGTGAGACAGGAACCAGTCACTTTGCACAACACAGGAAAGGTTTCGAGAGAAAGCCAGCTCATGTCCTTTTTCAGACAGACACTTATATGTTGGCAGAGAGATATCAAGGAGCCTTTTTGGAATGTGTTTTTGGGGTTGCCCACGGAAAGTTTCTGGAAAGCCTCATATAAAAGGTGACATTAAAACAGGACTGGGTCCTGTGAAAGGTCAGCAGCACTTTGACAGGGCCTTCCATCAAAATAGTGTGAACCTATGAGGTGTAACCACTTACTTTGCCAGGGCCCCAAAGTTTTAATACATACTTCTATATCATAAGAACAGCTCAGCCAGTTGGCATTGAAGTCCCTGTACACTCTCAGGAATAGAGGTGCAAAACTGTCACTGGGGCAGTGCCCTTCTTGTCACTGGAGTGGGCTCTCAAGGGTTCATCTGCGTATCAGTCATTTAACATAACTGTACCATAATCCATTAAAATTATATTTTTTGGTGTATTGACTCCACACACCCCGTCTCGTCTGCAGGCTTTTTTATGTTAATGTTCTGTTTTAAAACATTAGATTATGAAAAGATACAAATACACTATATTTCCAAAAGTATGCGCTCGTCTGCCTTCACACCCATATGAACTTGATTGCCATCCCATTCTTAATCCATAGGGTTCAATATGATGTCGGCCCACCCTTTGCAGCTACAGTGGAGAAAAAAAGTATTTAGACAGTCACCAATTGTGCAAGTTCTCCCACTTAAAAAGCTGAGAGGCCTGTAACTGACATCATAGGTAGACCTGAACTATGAGAGACAAAATGAGGAAAAAAATTCAGAAAATCACATTGTCTGATTTTTAAAGAATTTATTTGCAAATAATGGTGGAAAATAAGTATTTGGTCACCTACAAACAAGCAAGATTTCTGGCTGTCACAGACCTGTAACTTCTTCTTTAAGAGGCTCCTCTGTCCTCCACTCATTACCAGTATTAATGGCACCTGTTTGACCTCGTTATCTGTATAAAAGACACCTGCCCACAACCTCAAACGGTCACACTCCAAACTCCACTATGGTGAAGACCTGGGAAGACTGAATCTGCAACAGGCAAGCAGCTTGGTGTGAAGAAATCTACTGTGGGAGCAATAATCAGAAAATGGAAGACCTACAAGACCACTGCTAATGTCCCTCAATCAGGGGCTCCACGCAAGATCTCAGCCCGTGGGGTCAAAATGATCACAAGAACGATGAGCAGAAATCCTAGAACCACACGGGGGGGACCGAGTGAATGACCTGCAAAAAGCTGGGACCAACGTTACAAAAACCCAACAAACCCTACAAACCCAGACTTGTCCATCGAATTGCCAGATGGAGAAGTGTGATTGGTCACTCCAGAGAACACGTCTCCACTGCTCTAGAGTCCAGTGGCGGCGCTTTACACCACTGCATTCCACGCTTTGCGTTGTGCTTGGTGATGTAAGGCTTGGATGCAGCTGCTCGGCCATGGAAACCCATTCCATGAAGCTCTCTATGCTGTTCTTGAGCTGATCTGAAGGCCACATGAAGTTTGGAGGTCTGTAGTGATTTACTCTGCAGAAAGTTGATGACCTCGGTGCACTATGACCCTCAGCATCCGGTGACCCCGCTCTGTCATTTTACGTGGCCAACCACTTTGTGGCTGAGTTGCTGTCGTTCCCAATCGCTTCCACTTTGTTATAATCCCACAGTTGCACACGTGGTATCATTGTTGCTCGGCCATGGAAACCATTCACTGAGCTCCTGAGAGTGACCCATTCTTTCACTAATGTTTAGAGAAGCAGTCTGCAGGCCTAGGTGCTTGGTTTTATACAATTGTGGCCATGGAAGTAATTAGAACCCCTGAATTCAATTATTTGAACAGGTAACTGAATACTTTTGGAAATAGAGTGTATGTACTTTTCACCTGGAAAAATGTATTTAAGGTTCACAATAGGACCTTAAAACCACTGTTATACCTTAGAGGGTACATTTACATTGTTTGTACCTTGATGAACGAAAAATGTACCTGCACAAAACCTTCATTTAAAACAGTGTTGTTAGTGAATAATAAGCCTTAGTGTGTCATAAACCTGAGATTTTATGGGGTTAAACAACAAAATTCTGTTGTCTGCTTTTTGAGTCCTACTGGATGATATTCCACAGTCTTGGGAGCATCTGAAGGCACCTCTTGACAATCTTTTCTTGCCATAATGATGCATGAAAGACAAATGGGGCTAATAAATGAGCCTATTTCCAAAATGACCCTAAAATAAAACCAGTACACCAGTTTCAAAGGATCAGCATTCAAAACTTTGCTGTAATAGCTCGAAGACGAAAACACGCTGGGTTAGTCTGGTGCACATTCAGAACTGAAGTGAGGCTGCAGATGAGCCTTGGTCAAGGTCAGCCCACACTTCCCCTCAAACCCTCAGGAGGGGAACTCTGTGTCATCTTCGCTAATTTCAAAGAGCGGATTCCTGTGAGGCACAGATTTTGCCCTCTCTGCCTCCACCACTTCTCATCAGGAAATTGCTCTGATGTTTAATTTCCCCCCATCGCAGGTACAGAAAGAAAAACAACTCACTGCCCTGTTTCACCCCCGAATCATACGTATGAATCAGAGAACCATCTGGCCAGCGTCCCAAAACCCAAGACTGACAACAGTCCTGCATCTAATTGAGGTCGAAAGTGCACCTCGTGGGCTTTATTTCATGGAGCTACCAACAATGTTTCTAAGTGCTTGAGCAAATAAAACAAAATGCTCTTGTTGTGGGGTCAGTGACTACTGTTTTCCTATTTCCTCCCAATATACAATGAAATGCCAATAGGTGCAGCCCCAACATTATACAAATTGCTGCTTCTAACAAAAAAAAAGTGTAGTGCATAAAACATATTTATGACGTAAGGAAAAGGATTTTACGGTCAAAAACTTTCCTTTTTTTATTTAAAATTTCCCCAGTTTTCTTCCCAATCCAGTTGTTTCCAATTCCACCCACTAGTTAGGACTCCACCAATCACACAATACTACTAACGCTAGGAGGACGAGGCTAACACAGGCTTCCTCCGAGACCTGTGAAACACCACTGCATCTTTTCAAACTGCTGCTCACTCAACATCATAGGGCAGCCGAACGCGCTCGGAGAAAATCACCAACTGGCAGATCTGTTACGTCAGCTAACAGACGCCTGCGCTGACTAGTGATGCGGGAGAAGGGGTGGAGGGGTGGAGGGGAGGCATCCTACCCACCCAGAGAGCGAGGCCATCTGTGTCCTCTTGGACTCCCGGCCACGGATGTCTGAATCATCACCAGGGATCGAACTTGCAATCTCATGATGATAGAGCCAACACTTAAGAGTGTTGCACCACCTGGGAGCCGTCAAAAGCTTTTCTAAAATAACCTTCCACTACGGCTGGGTGACAAAACAACAACAATAATTGTCGCAATATAAATTTCCTTGATAGAAATATAAGAAATGTTCCACAAATGTTCGATATGATAGACGATTCTCATGCTGCCACGTTCTAGCGACAGCCCTGGCGGTGTTTTCTACCGCTATAGCGACATTATTCTGCTGTAGCCACAAGGGGGTGCACTTTTTTTGACATGATTGGGGGGGGGGGGGGGGGGGGGTGCAGGGGGCAAAATGAGTCACCAAATATACTTTGGAAACGTCTGAAATGCGAAATTGTACATTCTCTGTTTGAGTGGAACAACAGGTGATCTGTTCTCCTGTGACCAAGCATGAGTGACGAGATCAGTGGCGCTCAGTCATATTTTAGTATTAGTGCATTCTCAAACAACAAAAGTGAAAGAAAGAAGTGGGTCCATGAAAGTTACAGCCCGGATTTAAACGAAAGCAAACTGAAGATCCTGCATGAGTGGCACTGGAGAGTGGGAGAATGCCAGTTTCCCAGGCTAGCTGTTTCTAGCAGCTGGCTAACCTAAAGAAGCACTCTGTCACTTGCACAGTGCGGCGAATTCATGCTACTGTAGATCAAACAAGACAAAAAGCACAGATTTCAGTTTAAACGTACCTAAAAGGAGGACTCTCTTTGTCTGGTGTGAGAAAATCATACTGCAGTTAATGCTTTTACACAGCGAGCGTCAGATTATTCTACCACGACAGTGTAGAGAAGCCCAAATGCCTGCGATGGGGTATTTGACTTGGATGTGGTAGGAGTGATGGCAGTAAGGCGGTGTGATCCCTCACTGACATACCGAGCCAGCTAATGTTTGTGGCTCATACTAAGCTGACATCGTTGAGGAACTCTTCTTTATTACAAAATTTGCAGCAGTTCTTTTCCATCTGGTAAAAACATCAGACCTGAACCTTTCTCCCACTATCCAAAGACAGATTTGTGAAATATTTGGTGAGTGTCTGTCGTGTTCTGAGCAGGATAGTTTAAAAACACAACCACTCGGGAGCAAAAATCAGCCTTCAAACTTGAAAGAAATAACGATTTGACATTTATCGTGATGTTCATATCGCCCAGCTCTACCTTCCACCTAAAACACTTAAAAACTGTTCCACTTTCTTTGGTCCTGACTGCACTGAAGCGTTGTGACTGAAAGAGCCTTTAACACAAAGATATAGGCAGAGTTGGGTAGTAACAAAACACATGTACTGACATCATATAATCAAGATACAAAAAAAGACTAAGGAATCATCATAAAACTAAGGTGATTAACAGACATTAAAACAAGCATTAATAGAAGAACTGTGTAAAGGTACTACATACAGCTATACACAACACATTCTCTGTCAAACTGAAGAACCAAGAATCAAGCAAAGAGTTTGTTGAGGGTTCATGGTTACATGTTGTCGGAAGAAAACCTCGTATCTCCAAAATAGTAACTTTACAGGAGAGGGAAAAAGCATACTTCACTTTTAATGTAAGTCAATGGAACCAGACGTCTTTCCAAGTAATTTTGGGATATTTCTTCTGGACCGTTCTTCATGAAATTTACACACAATGTACAGAATAACACACATTTTCAAATTATGTAAAAAACAGAAAAATGTCAAAAATGCAGATATGAGGTTTTCTTTCCAACAGCAGCGATATGCAATGTTGAGGAAGATGAAGAAGCAGGATGAAGATGGAAGGTGCTTGGTTTTTATTAAAAATCCATAACAATACAGGTATCCACAAAGGTGAGAAAACAAAAACTGAACACTACTGAACAAAATAATGACACAAAGAAAACCACAGACAGAGATGTGTAGAAAACAAGCAAGACAGAACACCAAGCAAACACAAAGCACACCACCAGGGGTATTAATACACACAAAACAAAATATTTCTGTTCACCTTTGTTAGGAAGTTCTTCTGAAACTGCTTCTCTCTTGTATTTATTCAAAGCTACATTCACATTGCAAGGTTAAAGTGGCACAAATCCTATTTTTTTGCCCTAATGTGATCAGATCTCAGATCTGATGTTTTCAGGGCAAATCTGATCTTTTCAAATCCGACTCGAGACACTTTTGTATGTGGTCCTAGATCGGATATATATCCGATTCGTGGCCATGTGACCTTAATGTGACGGAATCGGTATTCTTGTGCTTTTTCCTCCACTGCGCGTGCTCCATCATTCAGCGTTACCATGGCAGCAGCGCCAAACAGAAGTTAAAGCCTGTAAACGGTGGAAAAGCAGCTCATCTCACCTTTTTCTCCTCCGTCTGGCTCTAATAATGAAGCTGAGAGCTGATCAGAGTTAATGATCTCAGCGAAGCTCGTTCTGCTCGTTAGTTTGTGCTGATGATGCAGTGATGCAGTTCGTTTACATTAATGACAGATTTGAGTAACTTACCTAAATGAGCTTGAACCATCAAGTCAGAGAGATCGGATTTCACCAAAAAATCAGATTTGAGCAACGAGGCTTGTTATGTGAACGTTGCATAAATATATCTCTGCTGTCTGAAAAAAACCTTGTATCTCCATGTCGTTTTTCAATTTATGACATAAGTTGAGCGTGGTACCGTGATAGGACGTCTCTGTGCAACAAGTCCAGTCATGAAATTTCTGCACTACTAAATATTCCACAGTCAGGTCAGTGGGATTATAACAAAGTGGAATCGATTGGGAATGACAGCAACTCAGCCACAGAGTGGTCGGCCATGTAAAATGACAGACCAGGGTCAGCAGATGCTGAGGGTCATAGTGCACAGAGGTCACCAACTTTCTGCAGAGTCAATCACTACAGACCTCCAAACTTCATGTGGCCTCCAGATCAGCTCAAAAACAGCTTGGTGGAATGGGTTTCCATGGCCAAACAGCTGCTTCCAAGCCTTACATCACCAAACGCAACGCAAAGTGTGGAATACAGTGGTGTAAAGTGGCGCCACTGGACTCTAGAGCAGTGGAGACGTGTTCTCTGGAGTGACCAATCACGCTTCTCCATCTGGAAATCCGATAGGCGAGTCTGGGTTTGGCAGTTGCCGATTGTCTGACTGCACTGTGCCAAGTGTAAAGTTTGGTGGAGGGGGGATCATGGTGTGGGCTTGATTTTCAGGAGTTGGGCCCCTTTGTTCCAGTGAAAGGAACTCTTAATGTTCAGCACCAAGAGATTTTGGACAATTTCATACTCCCAACTTTGGGGGAACAGTTTGGGGACGGCCCCTTCCTGTTCCAGCATGACTGCGCACCAGTGCACAAAGCAGGTCCATAAAGACACGGATGAGCCAGTTTGGTGTGGAAGAACTTGACTGGCCTGCACAGAGTCCTGACCTCCACCCGACAGAACACCTTTGGGATGAATTAGAGCGGAGACTGTGAGCCAGGCCTTCTCGTCCAAAATCAGTGTCTGACCTCACAAATGTGCTTCTGGAAGAACGGTCAAACATTCCCATAAACACACTCCTAACCCTTGTCGAAAGCCTTCCCAGAAGAGCTGAAGCTGTTATAGCTGCAAAGGGTGGGCCGGCATCATATTAAACCCATATTGAATTCCAAGCAGCTCTGTACTCCCTAAACAGTGTGCTAGCTATGGACGTTAAGAAATTCTAGCCTCTACAGCCAAATAGTGCATCATTTATCGAGAGAGGGTGTGGCTGAATCCCAAATGACTATTTTTAGCTATATTATTCACTGTATTGGAGCAGGAACCGGGTAGTTAAATTCCTATGTAGTGCACTAGCTATGTAGGGAGCAGGGAGCTGTTTGAGATTTGGCCCCAGCGTGTGGGCGCTGTTGGATTGGTGCTGAACATGACTCACTGTAGTAATTTGGTGCCCAAAAAGTTCTTATAAAGTGAAGATTACCGTATTAAACAGTTTTGTTTTATCATATGCTCATTGTGACACAACAAAAAGTTAAAAAGTTAATGAAATGACCACAATATACAGCGATGAGTGACCAAATGTTATTCTCCTCTTTCAGTGGTCCATGGTTGCTTGGTAACGATACCATATTCTAAAGGAACTGTAATTCTTGGTGGAATACTTGTTTTATGTCGATTGTTATTAATAATAAGTTAAATTACTTTCTGAAAAAGTGCGTATTTTATCATAGTTCATGTTGGTCGTCATTTTATAAAAGCAATAAGTCACTTGAGACCGTGTGTTACTGCGATTTTATCTTGGGGAAAGGAGCTTTAGGCACTCTGCTTTGCGCCATGCCTAAAAACACCCTTCCCCGTGGTAAAATCACAGTATCTCACAGCTTCTCGTGGCAGATTGCTGGAATGTCACCTGTGTTTAAAGGAAAGGCCCAAGTGTGGAAATACTAGTGTCTTGCTATGGTTCGCAGTAAAGAAATAAATGAGTGAGTACGGTTTTTTCAAACTACAGGTAAATCAGGGCTGTCAATGTATTGCTGACTAAGTTAATCTCTTGACTATGGTTGATCCCCTCTCAGATGGACACTTCCAGCATGATAATGCACCATGATACAGCCATATATCATGACTGCACGGTCCCTAGATCTCAACCCTACTGAGCATTTTTGGGATGAGGTGGAGGTGGTGCTGCTAATTAACAGGGCAAACAAGATGTCCCACAGAATCCAAACCTAAATCCTTACGACAGGCCTCTCCTTCCTAGTAACATTTTTAGCACTTACATTATTCAGGGGCTGCAGCGAAGGGGCGAGTCAATGATTAGTCGTATGCCATTTTTACTCCAAGGGAAGCTTTAAATTAAACCCATTTACAGCTGAGTTGAATCATCCTCCTCAGGGCACGAGTCTGTGTCTTCCCGCACCCTCGGGTTTGTGCGGTTTCACGACTGCTTCAGAGAAGCAGCTCCTTCGTGCAGTTTTCGTCTCACCGCTGAGTGCGGTCTAGGTGTCTGATCCGATCCCCGGGATCATCTCCAGCAGCGCTGACAAGCCACTGAATCCAGGCGAGCGGATTACTCAAGCGTGAGAGGAGTTTGCCCTCAACGCTGAGTCCCTAGACGTTCAAACCCAAACTTGTCACACAAAAGCACGTGGAACATCTGAACAGCATCTACCGCTTCATGTCGGAAGATAATTATGGTTTTGCCGAGGATCGCTGTTCCATGAGAACCGCCTTGCACTAAATTAGCTCCCCAGATAAGAGCTTTTTAGTGTAAATGAGAGGCTGCGCTTCTTCTCCTGGATCAGATAAAGAGCAAGCGTTTGAGCCTGTTCTTTATGATCCTTTATGAGTCTTTAACCTCCCTTTTAGACGTCTTTTGAGTTATATAAGTGACTACAGTTCTTGTGTGAATAACAGAAACTCTGTAGCAGTCTGCTTGACTTATGTTAATAACTCCAACATGAAACTAACCTTTTCTGCCTCACTCCCCCGAATAGCATCCAAAGATTTTTTCAGTAGAGATGTTCAGATCAAAGCCAGGAGGTTAAGCTGATATTTTTTATAATAAAATATTGCACCAGGGATATGAAAACAAAACACAGTGGTAATATTTTAAGCAATAACAGGCCCTGCTAGTATGTTATGAATAAGGTTACAGTTACAAAAGGGATTGTGGAGGTGGCCGTTGATAGTTACACAGTTCTAACTGCTGGGTTATAGGTTCTAACTTTGCTTGGTATCCTAACAATATGCTTTAGAGATGTAATGTCTTCCGATTTTCCCTTGAGCTCTGCACCCGAGCTGTTCGAAATGAAGGTTCCGTGCAGGCATGTTTTTTGTTCATCAAGGTACAAACAGTGTAAATGTTCTCTCAAAGGTACAGCAGTGGTTTTAAGGTCGGATTGTGAACCTTTAAGAAGTTTTTCCAGGTGAAAAGTTTGTATATCCTAATGTTTAAAACGGAGCAGTAAAATAAAAGCCTGAAGGCAAGACGGGGTGTGTGTGGAGTCCAGTGCAGCTTAGAAAACATCATTTCAGTGGATTATGGTTCACTTATGTTCCCTGATTAAAGGTACTGAGACGTACCCTTGAGGCTTCAGAGACAGTTTCATACCTTTTTTGAGAGTATATGAGGAAAGTAGCAATCAGAAAAGTCAATGTGAATCAGAAATCGTAATACATTTTATGTTCTATACCATGACTGCAACATGCCTCAGGGAGGGTCTCTAAGCTAGCTGAGGTGGGGATGGGACAGTGGGTGATTTATATTTGGGGAAGTTTTCTGGCCATTTCTTTTGTTACATTTTTCACAAAGGAAAGGGTATCAGGCATTTTACAATAACAGGCAAAGAATGTTAAAAAGAGGGGGACAAAGGCGAGGCGGCTTTCCGAAGGGACTGCATCATGCTCTGTTTCAGAATGTCACAGTTTCCCTCAATGAACCGCAGCTCCTCATTGCCGGCAGCATGCATACAGCCCCAGACCATGATGCTACCACCATCATGCTTGACCGTAGGCAAGAGACAGTTGTCTTGGTACTCCTCACCAGGGCACCACCACACATGCTGGACACCACCTGAGCCAAACAAGTTTATCATGGTCTCGTCAGACCACAGGACATGGTTCCAGTACTCCATGTTCTTGGACTGCTCATGTTCAGATAACAGTATCCAGGCTTTCTTGTTCGTCAGCTTCAGAAGTGGTTTCCTTCTGGGACGGCCATGCAGACCGAGTTGATGCATTGTGCAGCATATGGTTGGAGCACTGACAGGCTGACCTCCCACTTCTTCAACCTCTGCAGCAATGCTGGCAACACTCATGCACATATTTTCTGAAGCCAACCCCTGGATATGAAGCTGGACAAGTAATGGACAACTTCTTTGGTCGACCCTGGCGAGACCTGTTCCGAGTGGAACCTGTCCTGGAAAACCACTGTATGATATATATTTAGCTCAGTTTTAGGGTGCCATCAATCTTCTTATAGCCTAGGCCGTGTTTCACATCCTCAGAGAGTTCTTTGCCATGAGGTTCCATGTTGAATATCCAGTGGCCAGTATGAGTGAATTGTACCCAAAACACCAAATTTAACATCCCTGCTCCCCATTCACACCTGGAACCTTCTAACTCTAACCAGTCACATGATACCAGGGAGGGACAACAACATAATTTGGACATGTTCACTGTGAGGTGGACTCATTTGTGTTGCTAGCTATTTAGACATTAATGACTGTGTGTTGAGTTCTTTTCAGAGGACAGTAAATCTGCACTGCTATACAAGCTGCACACTGACCACTTTAAGTTATATCCGAGTTTCATTTCTACAATGTCGTCACATGAAAAGATAGAATAAAATATTTGCAGAAATGTGAGGGGTGTACTCACTTTTGTGAGATATTGTGCATCTACTTGTTAAGTATACACGGCCCGCTGTCTAAATCAATCAGCTAAGTCCCACTGCTTGAACCTTCTCTCTGATGCTTTGCATGACATCACATTTCCTCATGGTTCACTTCCTGCAAAGTGCCCCACCTTTCCAGGTCAGTGGCTTGTTTCTATCTTTCTGATTTACCCAATACTCCACAGCTGCACCAGCAACAGCCACAAGATAAAACCACACATTTAATGCCCAATTAGAAAATATGAAAAAATATATATATATGAAAGAAAGAAGCAGCTTCATGACCAGAGAAACTGGTCGGTTCTAATAAGGCCTGATAGGTTTCAGTATAAGCAAGCTGAACACTCGCTTCTCCTTTTAGGCTGAGTGTGTTCTTACGGATGAGAATGAATCTCTTTTTGCTCTTTAAGTCTGTTATCATGTATTTTTTGGCTCCTGATGCTTCTTTTCTCCTTTCTACAGTGCAAAATCATTTTGTCCTCAGTCTGGCTGCCTTTTTTAAGGAGAAACATAATATGAGCTGCAACTTGATGGGAAGCCCATCAAAATAGTCTAGGATCTCACACTTTTCAAACGCTTTCTTCGCTCTTCTGTCTCACTCACTCACCACACACACACACACACACACACCCAAAAGCAGCCTCAGCTGGCAGAGGACCAGGCGAGGGAGCTGAGTGGTTTGGACAGAGATGTTCAAGAGCCCCGAGGCTCCAGACACAGCGATCCTTTAGTCAGTGCAGTACTCACTGCAGATGACAGGGGCCACCTATCAGTCAAAACGGATCCTTCCTGCATGAGTTTGTGCACTAATTTCATTACCTTCTCTTATCCACACTATCTGTCACAGGCCAGACGATGAACACATGTCCCAGCTAAAAGTGTGCCTGTCTGGTGAGAACCAAAATATTCCTCATGAAAATTCAGTGTTCCCAATGGCATATGTCCCATCGCTCTCCCACTAACCTTGTCGGGCTTGTACTCAGAATAGCACTCGGTACGAACACTGGGGTACACCACTGACCATCCATCATCCGTACAGTTCCTGCTGATCTTCCCTGAAAGACAAAAATACATAAAGACTTTATCTGCCACTGCTTTTTCTCATCTATCAGAAAGCATTTTTAGACTGAGCAATTAGGAGAACTGCATCTACGGCAACAGCGAACATGTTTTTCATGTAATTATTCAAAATTATTCAAATTGGGTTACATTTTCTGAGACAACAGTCTTTCTGAAGTAATATTGTTCTTTCTGAGGCAATATTATTCTTTGAGGCAACTCAAGATGTTTTGATTTTCAAGGGATGTTACAGTTTTATTTAAATGCAACAGAGCCTGCGCTCACCTTTTTAATATCCGTCTGGTTTGGTAGTATCATTAGCCACGTTCACATGCAGCCTAATGATCTGTTAATAATCTGACTAATAGCTTAATCCGAATAGAATACGTCCATGTAAACACCTCAACTGGAATAGTCTAGTCCGATTGAGCACATTCAGAACACAGTTTCTATCCGACTGAACGAGGTTAGTAATCCTGTAAATGCCTGTATCTGTTTACATTCCCTATCGGAAAGTTTACGTACGTTCTGCGCATGTGCGTCGCGTCATAGTGGACGTTTATACTGTTCAACACAGCGGAGCAGAAACTGGTCTGCAGAGGAGACGAAGTTTATGCTCTGATCTTTAAAAGACGGCGGTGGGACGGACGTCCAGCTTATGTGTCTCAGAACACGACGTCTTCCTCTCGGCCTTCTTTAATAAGGACACGTGAAGGACGTTTTCCTGAGTCTGACGTCATTTTAAAGCAGTTAAAGACACAATCACTGCTCACTGCTGCTCATCTCACTCTGACTGGACCTCGCGTGATGCACGTTGTTATGGTAATGTCTACACTAAGAGGTTCTCTACACATGTGTATAATTTTGGATCGGATGACTTGTAGTGAGCATGTAAACAGAGATTTTCCATCAGATTGTTGAGTAGAGTGAGCATAAACACCTCAGTCTTAATCCATAATCGGAATGTGTTCAATTGGAACGGCAAAAATCTTCGCATGTAAACACAGCCAATGTCTAAGTAGATATACAAAACTCTACAGCAGGGGTGTCCAATCTTCTCCACAAAGAACTGGTGTGGCTGCAGGTTTTCACTCCAAGCAAGTAGAAGCTCACCTGATTCTACCTGTTGGTCTTATTCTTCTAACATTTCATCAGGTGACCTCCTGCTTTGTTGACCTCATCTTTTAAAACCATTCATTTTCATTTTTATCTGTATTTTGATTTTGACTCTTGGTTTTGACTTTTATTCTAATGCATTTTACTGTTTTCTATTTGTACACTGCAGAGGCCACTATTCATTTATTTCATTTCCAGTCAAAAATACCATTAAGTGCCATTAAGCAAGTTATTAATTTTTAGGAGGTTTTTCTGAGGAGATTAGATGTAACATAATCCACTTGCATAAGGAAGGATAAAGTCAAGTGGAAAAAGAGTGAAAAACAAAATTGGAATCCTAAGATCCGTGCAAGGCCTGGTAGATCACCAACTGTACCCATCAGATAAACAGTACTTAAAGCTTTCCTCTTTGAGAGAAAATCAAGCTTCAGATCTGCCATCCTTCCACTGAGAGAAGACAACTCTGCTGGTGCTCTGTATTTAGTACTGAACTGGATTAAATTAGTAGTATACATGCAATGTGTACTGCAGATGAAAGTACAGTGCACACATGCTTAGTTCTGTTTATACAGGCAGTGCATGCTTTCACCTAAGAGTCACTGATACACTGTGATCTGCCTCTCATTAGCTGCAGTCACACTACACCAGGGAGCTTGTCATCATTTTTCACCATCATCGTCAACATCGGTGTCTCATTTGTACTCTGCTTCCATATGCTATACTGCTGAGGGATGGTCAGTGGCTGGGGGCTAAGAATACAGCACATACACATGTTTGTGGCTCTAGCATTACTGTGTAGGCTTGATAATAGCATCAGCAACAACACATTTGCTTCCCACACAGGATATTCCATAAATAGCTACCATTATATCTGCAACAGCAGACTTGGCAGGCAAATGGTGCATTATATGAACTTACAGGATAACATCAGTGCTTGCAGCAAATATATGCGCATATATATCTATATTTACATATATCTACATATACACACACACACACACACACACACACACACACACACACACACACACACACACATATATATATATATATATATATATATATATATATATATATATATATATATATATATATATATATACACTGCTCAAAAAAATAAAGGGAACACTTAAACAACACAATATAACTCCAAGTAAATCAAACTTCTGTGAAATCAAACTGTCCACTTAGGAAGCAACACTGATTGACAATCAATTTCACAGCTGTTGTGCAAATGGAATAAACAACAGGTGGAAATTATTGGCTATTAACAAGACACACTCAATAAAGGAGTGGTTCTGCAGGTGGGTCCACAGACCACTTCTCAGTACCTTTCTGCTTTCTGGCTGATTTTTTGGTCACTTTTGAATGTTGGTGGTCTTTCACACTCGTGGTAGCAGGAGACGGACTCTACAACCCACACAAGTGGCTCAGGTAGTGCAGCTCATCCAGGACAGCACATCAATGGGAGCTGTGGCAAGAAGGTTTGCTGTGTCTGTCAGCGTAGTGTCTGGAGGCTGGAGGCGCTACCAGGAGACAGGCCAGTACACCAGGAGACGTGGAGGAGGCCATAGGAGGGCAACAACCCAGCAGCAGGACTGCTACCTCCGCCTTTGTGCAAGGAGGAACAGGAGGAGCACTGCCAGAGCCCTGCAAAATGACCTCCTGCAGGCCACAAATGTGCATATGTCTGCACAAACGGTTAGAAACTGACTCCATGAGGATGGTATGAGGGCCCGACGTCCACAGATGGGGGTTGTGCTCACAGCCCAACACTGTGCAGGACGCTTGGCATTTGCCAGAGAACACCAGGATTGGCAAATTCTCCACTGGCACCCTGTGATCTTCACAGATGAAAGCAGGTTCACACTGAGCACATGTGACAGACGTGACAGAGTCTGGAGACGCCGTGGAGAGCGATCTGCTGCCTGCAACATCCTTCAGCATGACCGGTTTGGCAGTGGGTCAGTAATGGTGTGGGGGGGCATTTCTTTGGAGGGCCGCACAGCCCTCCATGTGCTCGCCAGAGGTAGCCTGACTGCCATTAGGTACCAAGATGAGATCCTCAGACCCCTTGTGAGACCATATGCTGGTGTGGTTGGCCCCGGGTTCCTCCTAATGCAGGACAAGTGTGTCAGCAGTTCCTGCAAGATGAAGGCATTGAAGCTATGGACTGGCCCGCCCGTTCCCCAGACCTGAATCCGATTGAGCACATCTGGGACATCAATTTGTTTTAAGGACATTACATCAAAGTTGGATCAGCCTGTCGTGTGTTTTTCCACTTTAATTCTGTGTGTGACTCCAAATCCAGGCCTCCATTGGTTAATAAATTTGATTTCCATTGATGATTTTTGTGATTTTGTTGTCAGCACATTCAACTGTACAGAACAAAGAATTCAATAGAATATTTCATTCATTCAGATCTAGGATGTGTTGAGCTGTGTATATATATATATATATATATATATATATATATATATATGTATACGTACATATATATACATAGAGAAGGAGAGAGTAAGGCCCAATCCCATTTCAGCCCTTGCCCCTAGCGCTTAAACCTTAGAAAAAAAAAGTCAAGATGGCTGAACAAGTGACCAAAGAAACCCACAAAATTGAATATTGTCTCTGTTATAAATGATAATTGTCACACATCCAGAGAACTCCCATCCAGACTCCAATTCCCAGGATTCTGTGCACGTTCTGTTCTCTGACTCACATACCTATCAGCGTTCACGTTCCCCTGAATTCTAATAAGATTCACCTGTGTTGGTCAGGTGAATAGGGTTTGGTCTAGTAATTAAGCCATGGCTTATCATAGGCATAGTGCGAAGTATTGCGTCTATGAGAGCATTCCGAGCCATATTCTGGACTGCCTTGTTTCCCTGTTTGACCCCTGCTTGGATTAACCGTTTGTTCGTTTCTTTGTCTTCGCCCCTTGTGACTGTCGCCGGTGTTATTGAATCTGTGTATCGACTCTTGGACTCCTTTTCGACCACGTATTTGCCTGTGCCCTATCTATATATTAAAATCCACTGTTTAGGATCTGCATGCGTCTGTGTCCTGCTGCCACGTCACAATAATAACCACTGTTTTATCTTAGTTTAATGTTGTTTTAACGTATTATGGCCCTTTTCTTCGTAACAAGTATTAAAAAATCGATAATAGCATGCCAATGTCTTGGTAGTTAGCTAAATTTCCCATTCCACCTTAAACAGTCATGCCAGAATGTAACTGCTGCTCCATTCAAGGTGGAACAGGAAAATTTTAACAAGAAGCTGGTGAACATCTGACTTCAGCTTCACATCACTGAAGAATTAGGGGTGGGTGATAATAAATAATTATCCCCCTATTTGAAGGCGTATGATGCCCTAAATGTAATTTAAAGCTTAGGAGTGAAGAGCTGAACGAGACCTCGTATCTCCAAAATGGTAACTTTACAGGAGAAGGAAACCCCTACTTAACTTTTAATGTAAGTCAATGGAACCAGAATGTTTTTTCCCCAAGTCATTTTCAGTCTTTTGGAAATTTACACACAATGTAAAGCATTTTCAAAAAACGCTTGCAGACAGTTTAGTTTAAGTTAGAAAACCTACTAGTTTAGTTTGAGTTCAGTGAAATTTCCCAATTCAGCTGGATCGCTGGACACTTGGAAGCTATGCTTGAGTGAAGTAAACTTTCCAACAGTTTAGTTTAAGTGGGAAAACTTCCTAGTTTAGTCTGAGTGAAGTAAAATTACTAGTTTAGTCTGAGTGAAGTAAAATTTCAAGCTCATTTTAAGTCTTTTTTTTTTTTTTTAAAGTCCAGTGTGGCGTCAGAATCGTTTACCATGAGTGAATTTTTCTTTTAGTTTAGGTGGAGTGAAGAACACTTGCTAGGTTAGTCTGAGTGAAGTGAATAAGCTAGCTCAGCTTTACATTTGCCTTCGTTCACATCTCTGCCTTTTGCTAAAGAGCTCTAAGTGATACTAAAGCAAACCTAATAAAGTAATAATTTTTTCACTCGACACACTCCATTATGTTAACATGGCCCTTCAAGAGCAAGACACTGAAGACCCCCTGAGAGGTGGGTACATACTATATATCGGTATTCGAGACAGAGAAGCTAAGAGGTCTGAATGTTTAATGGCTTTTAGTGAGTCAGACATACAGAGAGTTTAAGAGCATATTGCGGCACTCAGAGAGAGAGACGAATGTAAACACCCTCGGCATGAATCAGTGTGGCTGTTTAGCTCAGTTTGTGACCACCATGAAACAATAATCACACACACACACACACACACACACACACACACACTCACACACTCATGCAAACATGCAGACTCGCTCACCACCTTCACTCTAAATACACATGGATGAATAATAAATGAGGAAAAGCACGAAGCACCCACCCTCAACCACAGACACAAACGGTCACTCAACATCCCACTCCAGGCAGCCTTGTCTCCTCCACTGGGACACTTCTGTCCCTATGAAGGAGGACGTTAATCAGACGTGATCAGACTTGTATTCCTGAGCCACTTGAGTGTAGCGTCTGTCCAACTGTCAGCTTGTCTCGACTCTGAAGATGACAAGTCAGTCGAACAAGCTCACATCCAACACAGCGTTAGGTGTGGTGACAAGGGAGAAGGGAGTTGCTGTATAATTTTCTCCTCTTTCCAGAGGGCAGTGTAAAGAGGACGGGTGGGCGGTGGAGGTACGGAAGGGAGGGAGTGGAGGCCTATTTCAGCCCACACAAGCCTGAGGCTAGAGTCGGGCTGCTGGGTGCAAAATAGCTAGCGAAGGCCCAGCCAGCCCACGAGAGAACGTACAACGTCACAGCAATTCGGCTGAGAATTTATGCAAACGGGCTGCACTGTGGATGAATGAAGCTGATAACATGGGAGGGAAAACCCAAGTGAAAAGAACTCGTATTATCATCTGAAAGGAAAATGAGTGCTGCTTCTCTGTTACCTGGAGTGTTTCTTCTGAGTACATGCACACTTTGGTTGAGCCGTAAATATACAGTGGTCAGCATAGATGTGCACGTGGGCATTTTAGTGTCCGTGTCTATGCTCGTCATGCCTACGCAATCTGGTTCAAATTAGTTTATTTTAATTAAATTAGTGGTAAATCTGGACAACACGTTTTTGTTTGGTGACTATTTTGCCTTATAATGGCCTGCATGCACCTCTTCACCATAAGTCAGTTGAAAAATGTGTTTTAATCCATAATTGGATTCCAAAACCATTGTAAAGCAATGTCCTGGGCATTAGGAGGAATATTCATAACCGTTTTGTGTAATAACTTTCTGTGAGGGAGCTTTTAGAGGTGGACGTCTGGTTCCTATCACCACCACTGTGAACAATTCTGACTTGGGAAGTTTCTCTAGAACAGAGCGTTTCACACCAGACCACTCTGAATGACTTTATTTACATCCTAATGATTTTTTTTTAATTCCCCTTTGAGCAATTTAGTCCATAAAAAGCTAAAGCCACATGCCATTAGGTCAGTCACAGTTCAGGGTTCAGCGATTATGTCTAAAGTACGGAAGTCCAGAAAGGTAGTCCATTAGGTCCTTTTCATTTTCTTGATTGTTATCTTGAGATAACAAGTTATTTTCCTGAAATAACAAGCTAGGTTATCCTGATAACTCACGATAAAACAACAAAAGTGGTTATCTTGAGATAATATGCTATTTTGTGGTCTCAAGATAACAGTTCTCAAGACAACAACTTTTGTTGTTATAGTTATCTTGAAATAACGAGTTATCTTGTTATCTCACGATAATAAACGTTTAAAGTTGTCTCATGATAATAACTTTTGCTGATAACAAGCTTGTTATTTTGAGATCACTAGATAATTAACCCATTATCACAAGATAACAATCCAGAAAATTAAAGCATCACCTCATGGACTTTTTGGACTTCTGCACTAAAGACACCAGGCAAATACTAAAACCATTCAAAATGCAACATTGCATTAAATGAACAGATCATAAGCTATTAAAAACATTAATATACGTTAATATATAAAATTAAATTAATATACATGTTAAAGATAAAATCTTTGTCCACCAGATGTGTGTCAACCACATGAAAATAAATATTTAGCAAGTTATAATAATTGGTTATGACTAATGCTAATAATTAGGACTTGTTACTGATAATAAGTTTAGCATAATTATGAGAGATCATAGTTTCTCTTAATTATGACATACTATCCCATAAATAGCTTAATAACTCAAAATTAAAAAATACTATCTCACAATTTGTGAGCGCAGTTAGTGTCTCATGATAATAAGATACTATCTCACAATTATCAATTAATGTCTCATGATAATGAGATACTATCTCACAATTATCAACTAATGTCTCATGATAATGAGATACTATCTCACAATTATCAGTTAATGTCTCATGATAACGAGATAATATGTCACAATTGTGGCAAACTCTTGTAATTAAGAAATATTTACCTTATTAGATGCTAATTATCATAATTATGAGAAGTATAAAATAAAATAGTAAGTTACAGTAATGGCATACTGAATATACTGAAAATATAACTAGTAAAAATAGTTACTACTAAATAACTTTTTTTCCCCTAAGTGTGGGAAATGATTACTGCAAAAAGGTGGTTGTTATAAAAATATAGCCTGAACTACTGAACTAGTGTAAAAATACAGGTTTTGCATATGAACACGGTCCCAGATGCGATGCACCCATTAGGCTCACTGAATGGCTGGCTGGCCACCTAAGTGGCGGGCCTTTTGCGAGACCTCTGTGTCAGTGGGTCTCAGGGCAGGGCTGTGGAGGGGTAAAAATAGGCCGGCTGCAGGGCTGGCATGCCGGCTGGACTCAGGGCTGAATGCCTGACTGCCCCAGTGCTGTGTGGATGGAGGGAGAAAAGGCAAACTGGTGCTGTGCACTTGGCCTGAACCCACGGGTCACTGAACAAGACTGAGCAGAGTGGGGTGCGTGATTCACTCACTCTAGCCTTTGGGATCCCAGAACCAAGCCTCACTCCCCACTCACACAACACATACTCGCTCGCTCTCTCTCTCTCTCTTTCTCGTGCAAACTCACATGCATAACAGCAACAGCGGTTGCCAATGAGAGTCAACTAGTCCCAAATATAGCTCTAGCCTACGTTCTCTCTAAAGACATGTTTGCGCTATCAAGCAATCACTCATATCTGCTATTTATTGCTTATTGCAGGCAGTGTTTGATGAAACAGTGACAAGAACTTGGCTTATGAAAGCTTGTGAAATGTCTCAGTAAAGCCTCTATTTATGTATAGCATTAAAAACCGCAGATAATAGTGAAGTATTGGGTGATAAACCACGTCGTTTCTCATGGTGAGCTTGGATCACTGTGTGCAGTCTAATCTCTCAGCGGTCACTGCTCTCCTAATGCTCTTCTAATGACCGTTCCTGTGGTTATGATTTGCTCAAATGAATTACCGTCTCTGCCAAAGAGGTTTTTCAGTGCGTCCGGGCAGGTATTGACGACCACCTCCCCGACCTCCGCGTGGCGCCAACAGGAAATGTTGTCCCACGTGCCTCGGCAGCCTGTGGAGAGGAAACCCACATGTTCACACCCACGTTGAAGTCTGCAGAGAGCGTGCTGCTGTGGTTAAAGAACCCAGAGAACGCTTCACCTCTACAACTCACAGCATCATGGCTGTGAGAAATGTACCATGTGGTCTAGAGTGACCCTGACACAGTACAGCTTTCAGGTAACACCATTTATTCAACCACACTGAGGGGGAAAAAAGTGGTCAGCATGTTCACTTCATCAGCTCAATGGCTATGAAGCTGGTCAGCATTCGGTGTCATGCTTAAAGCTGCACTATGTAAGGTTTTATTGTTAATAGACCACTGTAGTCGTGCGTCATGCTGTGGTCCTCGTTATGCCCATATTAGGAACTCTGGGTCTGAGCGGCATCTCTATGGCCAGAATGAATAGGGTTTTCGAAACATCGCCTCTAGCGCCACCTGTGTAATAATAAAATAATATTATTATAAATGTTTAGAATAAAAATGTTTAGAACCCGATACGTTTTGTTCTGTGAACATTTTTCTCCCGAACACCACTGGATCCTCCGAATTATGAGGTCATTATAGAGCTATAATATTAGTATTGCTATATGCGAGCTAAAGCTATTGTGGTATAGAGGTGATTTTTCAAAAACCCTATTCATTCTGCCCAAAGAGAAATGGAGCTTAGACCCGGAGTTCCTAATATGGGCATAAGAGCATGGCGCCGACTACAAAATGACAACACGACAAAATGACAACAACTACAGTGGTCTATATTCAAAGAAGCAGCATCGCTAAGTGATGAGAAAATAATATATATTTATAATAATATTATATATCTAAAATAATACAGTTTTTTTGATGGGGTCAAATCTTCGTGGTCACTTTGTGTTAATACATTGTCATTGTTCTCACTTGCATTTTGTCCCAGTTTCTTCTGCCTGTGTCTGTTTCTTGCCCAGTGTGGTGGCCATGTGCTTTTGTTTTTCTTTTGGTTCCTGTGCTCCTCCCTTTTTTCCTGCCGCCCCTTTTAAGATTCTCACCCGTTCGTAGTCGCTGTCTCCTCCCTCTCCCAGGTGTTCCTCATCAAGTCAGAGCTTGATATAGCCTAAATGCAAAGGGCTTGATGTAGCCTACAGTCCATGGTTGTTTAGTCTACTCACGGCACTGTGCTATATCTTGTATTTATGTGTCTGCCTTGTATTTTGTTTGCTCAATGTGTTTACTTGTTTTTAAACCTTGTAGTTTATTGGTTTCTACTAGTTTGTTTATTAAAGTTAGCTCCCATTTACATCCAGCCTAATTACTCACTACACATTTCACATACTTTTTCGAAAACAACCTTTTAAGAATGAATCATTTTCTTGTCTTTCGGTAAATAATGTAATATGTTATCATAAATTGCAAAACATTCCATCCACATACCCTCCACTCTTTTGTCAAACAGTGATGACAAACAGAGATGAATACTGGTCAGAGTGATATGCAGTCGGCATATTTAATAGTCAACTTTATTATATCTTATTAAGTTAGAGCTGGTGTGTAAACCCTATTTATGGTTGATTCTACAAAACTGGTTTAAAGTCAGAGCTGAAAACTCTTTTTTATTTTTATTTTTTATTCTATTTTAATTTTTAACCGATTTGGAGCCTAAAATGCTTTTTTTTGGGTGACCCTGTACCCTAATTATGTTTATTGTTTTAAAACAAATTAACATTCAGTTTTGTCAGCAACAAAAGAATCCTAAAACTACCAAAACCTTACCAAATGTTCCAGTAGTGACCATTTTAGCTCATTTTGAGCAGAACTCAAAAAACGCTAGCCAGCTCATGACTAGCAAACACATTAAAACACAGAAAAGTTTGAAATGCAGAAATTATGTTTCAGAGGTGACCATTCTTAATGTTCCACACTGATTTTCAAACTTTGGGACACATTTACTTAAAACAATGGGATCTAACTGCTCACCATGCGGCCATGAGGGACAGGGATGCAGTCTCACTTCCTGCTCTAAAATGCAGGGGCGTGGCCAAAACAAGGCTCCACCTACAAACTAAAACACCTGACTCCAATGACGCCTGACCTTCCCTCATACTCCAATCACCGCGCTCACTCACTGGAATACTAACTCTGTGCACCTGTACTGTGTATCATGTGATCTCCCTAGTTTAGTTTATAAGGCCAGGCAGTAGCACAGAATGCTTGTGAGGTATTGCATCACTAATGATCTACTGACCGTTCTCTAGTTTGTTTGATTCCTGTTTATGACCATTTTGCCTGACCCTTTGGGTTTTTTGTCTTTTTGGTACTGGCTGCGTTTCCTGGATTTGACCCAGACTTGTTTTGTGACCACAAACCTGGAATTTGTTTCCATCAGTAAAGCCTTCCTTGATCTTTTTAACTGCACGTTGACTCTTTGTGGCACATTTTACAATTAAAAAGTCCAGTAAATTTTGTGGTTGGGGTTTGGGACAGCCACCTCCCAATAGAAATAATCCTATGAATGATCACTTTGTATATATTTAGCTATTAATATATATATAGACCCTGACGGAGAAGCGGCTTGGAAAATGGATGGATGGATGTGTATATATATATATATATAGTGTGTGTGTATATATATATATATATATATATATATATATATATATATAAAAATGTGTATATGTATATATATATATATATATATGTGTGTGTGTATGTATATATATATATATATGTGTGTGTGTGTGTGTGTGTGTGTGTATATATATATACATATATATATATATATATATATATATATATATATATATATATATATATATATATATATATATATATATATGTATGTATATGTAAATATTTTGGGCTTCTACAGATCATAACATAGTCTTTGTGTTTATCTAAGGTCTGATCAGTTAATAGTTGCTTTCAACAGTGTTTTTCACTCACGCAGTTTGAACGAATATGATAAAACAGTCTTTACTCTTTTGGTGGAAACTATTTAGAGAAAATGACGTCTGATTGGACATAATTGTCAAAGCGACTGAGAAACGCTGTAATTTATAAATCAGGTCATTTATAATGAGGTGTTGGCTCAGATTTCATGGGACTTTTTTGTTTTAGTGTCACAAGCAAAGGCTCAAAAAGATCCGGGATGACGTTTAGGTCTCAAAGCAAAACTGGCATGAGGGGAAATTCGTGTAAATTTGACTTTTTGCAAAACCACTTCTTTAGACGCCTTGTGATGGACTGGCGACCTGTCCAGGGTGTTTCCTGCCTTCTGCCCAGTGAGAGCTGGGAGAGGCTCCAGCACCCCCAGGAGGATAAGTGGCATAGATAAGCTATAGGTAGCTAAGCTGGATCCATCTGTCTTAATGAGCAGCTGTTGTTCGAGTGCGATGTGAAGGGCTGAGCATACTTTGAGGGTTCAATGACATTGTCATCCATCAAATTGGACAAGCAAAGCACCACAGAGTACACGGAGCTTTAAAAATGAGCAAAAGCCAAAGATTACCTCAAACACAGAGTCACTCCATTAGCAGCCGTTACTCGCTGGTTTATAGCCTGAATTCTAATCTGCTAGACAAAGATGGACGAGTGCTTCAGTTCACATCTATGCAAGGCATTTAAAGAGGGAGTGCATGAGAGAGAAAAAAGAAAGAATGAGAGAGAAGGACCGGACGATGTACATGTATAGTACTGTGCAAAAAAGAAAGCCCCCTCTGCATTTATTTAATTTCTAGGAAATGTATAATAACAGGCCTTGCAGGAGGTTGTTCAGAGTTCCACTACATCTTTTAATCCTTTCTGACCATTTTAAGACTTTTGCACAGTACTCTCTCTCACTCTCTCTGTCTGTCTCACTGTCTGTCTTTCTCTCTCTGACTTGCTCTCACTCGGTCTTTCCCTCTTTTTCTGTCTCTCTCTCTCTGACTTGCTCTCACTCTGTCTCTCCCTCTCTTTTTCTGTCTCTCTCTCTCTCTGACTTGCTCTCACTCGGTGTCTCCCTCTCTTTCTGTCTCTCACTGACTTGCTCTCACTCTGTCTCTCCCTCTCTTTTTCTGTCTCTCTCTCTCTCTCTGACTTGCTCTCACTCTGTCTCTCCCTCTCTTTTTCTGTCTCTCTCTCTCTCTCTGACTTGCTCTCACTCTGTCTCTCCCTCTCTTTTTCTGTCTCTCTCTCTCTCTGACTTGCTCTCACTCGGTGTCTCCCTCTCTTTCTGTCTCTCACTGACTTGCTCTCACTCGGTCTCTCCCTCTCTTTTTCTGTCTCTCTCTCTCTCTCTGACTTGCTCTCACTCTGTCTCTCCCTCTCTTTTTCTGTCTCTCTCTCTCTGACTTGCTCTCACTCGGTGTCTCCCTCTCTTTCTGTCTCTCACTGACTTGCTCTCACTCTGTCTCTCCCTCTCTTTTTCTGTCTCTCTCTCTCTCTCTGACTTGCTCTCACTCGGTCTCTCCCTCTCTTTTTCTGTCTCTCTCTCTGACTTGCTCTCACTCTGTCTCTCCCTCTCTTTCTGTCTCTCTCTCTCTCTGACTTGCTCTCACTCTGTGTCTCCCTCTCTTTTTCTGTCTCTCTCTGACTTGCTCTCACTCTGTCTCTCCCTCTCTTTTTCTGTCTCTCTCTCTCTCTCTGACTTGCTCTCACTCTGTCTCTCCCTCTCTTTCTGTCTCTCTCTCTCTCTGACTTGCTCTCACTCTGTGTCTCCCTCTCTTTCTGTCTCTCTCTGACTTGCTCTCACTCTGTCTCTCCCTCTCTTTTTCTGTCTCTCTCTCTCTCTCTGACTTGCTCTCACTCGGTCTCTCCCTCTCTTTTTCTGTCTCTCTCTCTCTGACTTGCTCTCACTCTGTCTCTCCCTCTCTTTTTCTGTCTCTCTCTCTGACTTGCTCTCACTCTGTCTCTCCCTCTCTTTTTCTGTCTCTCTCTCTCTCTCTCTGACTTGCTCTCACTCTGTCTCTCCCTCTCTTTTTCTGTCTCTCTCTCTGACTTGCTCTCACTCTGTCTCTCCCTCTCTTTTTCTGTCTCTCTCTCTCTCTCTCTGACTTGCTCTCACTCTGTCTCTCCCTCTCTTTTTCTGTCTCTCTCTCTCTCTCTGACTTGCTCTCACTCGGTCTCTCCCTCTCTTTTTCTGTCTCTCTCTCTGACTTGCTCTCACTCGGTCTCTCCCTCTCTTTTTCTGTCTCTCTCTGTGTCTCTTTGTGAATATGAATTAGTTCAAACTGTGGTCCCACATTAAATAAACTATTTAATGATCTTATCTAATCAGATCTTAGATATTTACAATGATTTATTTAAACATAAAGTGAGTTAGACTTTTTTTTTTTTTTTTTAATCCCACAAATGGGGAAATTTCACCATCGCATTTAACCCATCCGTGAACTGAAACACCACATACACACTAGGGGGCACACACACACCAGGGGGCAGTGAGCACACTTGCCCACCGGAGTGGTGGGCAGCCCAATCCACAGCGCCCGGGGAGCAGTTGGGGGTTAGGTGTCTTGCTCAAGGACACCTCAGTCATGGACTGTCGGCTCTGGGGATCAAACCGGCGACCTTCCGGTCACAGGGCCAGTTCCCTAACCTCCAGCCGATGACAGCCCCCCCCAAAAAAAGCAATGAAAGATGTAGATTCATCATAAGCAAAAAATGAAGCCTTATTTTAGCCATGCCACTGCATTTTAGAGGTCATCCAGGGTCATTGACAAAACGGTCCAGGTTCATATAGCCGACACGTAGAGCAGGAGGGACACACATGACAAAAATGAACACAGAACTCCAAACAGCATAAACATAAAACAAGCAGCTCAATCAAACAGAACAAAGACCAACACAGACCAGGGCAAACACAGGGCTTAAATACACGAGGGCTAACAAGGGATCACAAGACACAGGTGGAAACACAGGTGGGAGAAATCAGGGGCGGAGTAACCAAAAGAGGGGCCGGACTGGGATCCAAAAAAAAAAGCACGTGGACCTGACCAAAACACAACACGAGCACATGGGGGAGTGGGAGGAGTCAAGCATGACACTAGCATTTTTCAGTTCTGCTTTAAACCAGTCTACTGGTCACTACTGAGAATTTGGTTGTGGTTATATGACTGTTTTGAATGTTCAGTCACTTATTTTAATAAACAAAAATTAAGGCTTCAGATCATTCAAAGCAAAAGTATTTTTATCTAATATCCAAGTCAATTAAAAGTTAGGAATGTTTTAAACTACTTATATATATATAGGGCGGCACGGTGGCATGGTGGGTCGTTGAGTTCTTTTCAGAGGACAGTAAATCTGCACTGCTATACAAGCTGCATACTGACTACTTTAAGTTATATCCGAGTTTCATTTCTAGTGTCGTCCCATGAAAAGATAGAATAAAATATTTGCAGAAATGTAATGGGTGTACTGTATACATACATATATATATATATATATATATATATATATATATATATATATATATATATATATATATATATATATATATATGTATATATATATATATATATATATGTATACATATGTATACATATATCGAGAGGGAGAGAGAGAGAGATGGCTCCAGAGAAGGAGGGGGGTTATATAAGGAGGGAGGCTGAGTGATTACATTGTGAAAAATCAAGCGCTGAGAAATTTACTGCAGTGTCTCATTGTTTCTTAAGCAGTGCCAGCTGGTTCGTTTCTGAGTTGCTGCGTCATGAAACTGAAGTGGCTGCCGGATTCTGAGCCCAGACTTCATTTAGCCCCCGCTTCGCTCATAAGCTACAGGCCTTTTTACCAATGGAGACTGGAATCTCAGACGATCACGTGACCGCGTGAGCCTCCACTGCCTCATTTCAAAATGCCACAACACGCACAATGCGTTACTGTCACGCAATAAATGGCCTGAATTTTTCTAGCCAAGTCCAGTTCGTCGTTTGCTTCTCAGTGTCCCAGCACTGTTTGCAGAAATGTGAGCACACCAGACAAGTGTTATGATTCCGCGTGCCAGTTAACGATGTTCTTGGTAGTTTGGATAAAAATAGGCCACCCGAGTAAATAAAGCCTTCCAGACACGTCTCATGCGCTTAATAAGAACCAACATGGCTTTTAGGCACTATAACATCTTCCCTCCTCACACAAAATGATTCCCTTTTTAACAATGGAGCTGTGGTGCAAATGAATGGCTGCACATTCGTCTTCCCAGCGACAACAAGAAAGAGAGACTGCAGCATACGCATCGACGCTTACTGTCGCTTTGTGTTATGCTCAAGCATATCATTCAAGGGTTTAATGATTAATACACTGATGCAGACATCAACAGTGAGTCAAGATGACAGGCTCTGAGAAGCTGCGGAGGGGAGGAGGGTCTAAAAGCAAACGCTTTCTGTCCTTTTAAACACGCCTTATTACTTTTAACTGATCTTTCCTTCAGCACTAATCCAATTTCCACCCTAATTTATTGTGTCATTCTGATGTTGGTTATATGCATTAAGGCTGCGATTAGAGCGCAATCCTGACAATCAATCATTAATAAGTGCCGCTCAAAGCCGTGAGAATATCGAAAGTGCCCTCGATTTAAAAGCCACGCAGCCGCTGCGCACCTGGAGGGCGAAGTTAAATCTTCCGAGTGCTCACCATCGTACAATGGCCCGGTTGAAGATCAAACACAATCCCACAAAGCCTGACAGATTAGGAGCATAAGATCCCATTCCAGGGAGGTAAGAGAGAGTTTAAGCTGATTTAACGTTTCTGGCTGCGGTCCGCACAGGAACACTGGCCTTGTGACCTTGAAAAGATTGTGGAATGTATCGATATGCAAAGAATCTGCGACGCTCTACAGCAAAACTGTGGCTGTAATTTAACTGCATCACTAATCTTTCTCTTTTTTGGATTAAGAAAAAAAATCATATCCTTTTTTATGAGTGTGGTCTTGTGTGGTCTTCAGACAGTATTACAAGAAACAGAACTAGGCCTGGTTCACAGTCACACACACCTCGTACTTACAGTCACTGGCCACTTTATTAGAAACGTCTAGCTTATGTTTTCATTAACTGGTCACTTTATTATAAAAACCTACCTTGTCCTTTCACACACTGGCCACTTTATTAGAAACGCCTAGCTTATGTTTTCATTAACTGGTCACTTTATTATAAAACCCTACCTTGTGCTTCCACTTACTGGCCACTTTATTAGAAACGCCTAGCTTATGTTTTCATTAACTGGTCACTTTATTATAAAAACCTACCTTGTGCTTCCACACACTGGCCACTTTATTTGAAACTACTACTTTGTGCTTTAACACACTGGCCACTTTATCAGAAACACTAACCTTGTATTTCCACTAAATGGCCACTTTAATAGAAACACCTACCTTGTGCTGTCACTCATAGGCCACTTTATTAGCAACACCTACCTTGTGGTTCCACTCGCTGGCCACTTTATTAGAAACGCCTAGCTTATGTTTTCATTAACTGGTCACTTTATTATAAAAACTTACCTTGTGCTTTCACACACTGGCCACTTTATTAGAAACGCCTAGCTTATGTTTTCATTAACTGGTCACTTTATCAGAAACACCTACCTTGTGCTTCCACTTACTGGCCACTTTATTAGAAACGCCTAGCTTATGTTTTCATTAACTGGTCACTTTATTATAAAACCCTACCTTGTCCTTTCACACACTGGCCACTTTATTAGAAACGCCTAGCTTATGTTTTCATTAACTGGTCACTTTATTATAAAAACTTACCATGTGCTTTCACACACTGGCCACTTTATTAGAAACGCCTAGCTTATGTTTTCATTAACTGGTCACTTTATTATAAAACCCTACCTTGTCCTTTCACACACTGGCCACTTTATTAGAAACGCCTAGCTTATGTTTTCATTAACTGGTCACTTTATTATAAAACCCTACCTTGTGCTTCCACTTACTGGCCACTTTATTAGAAACGCCTAGCTTATGTTTTCATTAACTGGTCACTTTATTATAAAAACCTACCTTGTGCTTCCACACACTGGCCACTTTATTTGAAACTACTACTTTGTGCTTTAACACACTGGCCACTTTATCAGAAACACTAACCTTGTATTTCCACTAAATGGCCACTTTAATAGAAACACCTACCTTGTGCTGTCACTCATAGGCCACTTTATTAGCAACACCTACCTTGTGGTTCCACTCGCTGGCCACTTTATTAGAAACACCTCTCTCATAGACCTTCCAGGTCCTCCAGTGAAAAAATACAAGCAAGGAGTGTTTAGATATCTTTTATAGGCTTCTCTTCATTTGTAAGGGTCAATTATCTTTACTGTTAAATACTCAGTCAGCCACTTAGACGAGCCCATGTCTGTTGAGTGTAAGAATGAAACCTTAAAAGGCTTGAAGGGTCTCGTAATTTATGACATTCTGAAATTGTTTACATAAATAAGTACACAAACGGTAATCATCGAAATGGTATATGACCAAACACTCAAATTCAACTATAGTTCTAACAGTTAATTGTCAGCTAAAATTGTGACAGGTCTAGTTCTACAGGAATTGCTGTTGACCAAATAATAGGACTTCAAGGATCGACTGGTGGAAAGGCTATGGTGACTGGAATTTGCCATGGCACCATAGCTGTGTAAACTGAAATTAATAAGCAACAGCTGTATCATGGTGCTGAAACAGAATTCTTGATCACCTGATGGTATGCCTTCATAAAAACGCATAAAAAAATGTATCTGAACAGAAATGTGAAATTAACTAAGGTTGCATTTTGATATCGGAATTATATCGATAAGATTCCACGAATGACCCTGTGGTCAGAAAATGACCACTGATGGCAGAGGGTGGCACAAAAGTCTGAAAATTTCCACCAGCAATGTTGAGCTACAAAGCAGGCGTTTCTGATAAAGTGGCCACTGAGTAAAATGAAGGTAGAATATACAATACAATATATATACAATATGACATAACATTCATCTGTCAGCACATATGACGTACAGTACCTCCGGACTCCGGGACCTGCTCTTCTTCCAGCTTGGCCCAGCATTCCTTCTCTGCCGACTGCAGCTCAAACAAGAAATGACAGTTCGGGTGTCTCCCACTGACCTTTGGAGAGGAAAACCGTATTATTAGCACATTATTGCACAGTTAACCCCCACGACTCATCCTTCATATCAAGTCTGACTTAAAGCTATGACAGGTAAAGGTCTCGGCAAGTAAACATCTTCCCCGAGACGCTTTGCGAACGTCTGGGCGTAAATATTTAGACATCCGTGACCTATGAAGACATTCCAAATAGGCGTGCAAAATGTTTTTTTTTATCAGCCAAGCATGATTTGTTTCCGTTAAAGCTCTTAGCACTCGGAGCGCTTCGTGCACAGTTAAACATCCCTCTGTGTTGACAGCATTCACAGCTAAGGATCAGCGAGAAGGATTCAAAGTGACACGGTTCACAACAGTGCCAGGCTGATCAAAGTAGCACCACAAAGCCTGCATAGCTGATGGCCTAAAATCCCCTGAGAAATGAAAAGAAATTATTTGAGGGGGTTTTTAGCAAAAGTCACGTGAAATCTTAAAAGAAAGCAACAAAAAATGACAACAGCATGCAGGTAGGGCTGCACAATATATCGCTCGTTAATACTGTCACCAATCACAGTTCTGTATGTGTATTAATCCAGGGGTGCCCTATATGTTGATGGTGATCGACACGTTGGTACACTGCATCTCGTTTAAACAGGCTATCTAATTTCAGAACTTTCTTGCTGCGTCTGGTAGCGGGCAGGTGAACGTGATTGATGCAGAATGTGGCCAAAACAAGTGTCACTGCCCACCTAAAGCACTGTTGTGATTGTGCCCATTGAGCAAAATAAAGGTAGGATATTGCTGTTGTCGGAAGAAAACCTCGTATCTCAAAAATGGTGACTTTACAGGAGAAGGAAAAAACCTACTTTACTTTTAATGTAAGTCAATGGAACCAGACATTTTCCCAGGTCATTTTGGGCCGTTTCTTTTGGTCCATTGATCATGAAATTCATGTGCAATGTAAAGAGCAATAGGACTTTTCAAATTATGTCAAAAACTGAAAAATGACAAAAATGGAGATACAAGGTTTTCTTCTGACAACAGTGATATACAGAGATATGACTCACTACGGCACGTGTCCGTCCATCGGGCCCCGTTGGCGGCCACTAGAACCAGCAGGAAGGTGGGCCCGAATTCCGAGCGGGGAGAGGAACTCTGCGAGTGAAAGGGGAACGGCGCTCGAGTTCCGAGCACCATCTCCTGGGCACCGCCTCTAGTCCCACAGTGACCGGTTCGATCCGGGCGGGCAAGCAATGAGCAGGGGGATGTGACGAGGAAGCGGAACAACAAGCTCTCGTTCTCTCTCTCCGTTTAAAGAGCACCTTTTAAAAAGAGCTGAGAGGGAACAAGAGCTTGTTGTTCCGCTTCCTTGTCCCTGCCCCCTCAGCTCCGCAGCTCGTCCACCTGGATCAAGCGTAAGGTGGAGTGGACTGCAGCGTCCATTGGTACATTGCACCTCATTTAAACAGGCTATCAAATTTAAACACTTTCTTACTGCTTCTGGTGGTGGGCAGGTCAGTATGACGTGGAATGTGGCCACCATCTCTGTAATTCACTGCTTGTTACTGTAGCTGTGCCACAGCCCGCCTTAAGCACTTCTGTGAATGTGGCTCTCTGGCAACCTCGGACGTTTTCAGTTATCGGTTGCCGCTCGTGTAGCTCCACTTTTGCGTTTTTCCTTTTGCAACCTAAACTGACTCCTTCAGAAGACGAGTGTGAGACCGAGCACAAAGAAACCGAAAAGCTTACCTCCTCCATGCAGAGCAGGTGGAGGACTATTTTTCACAGTGTCAAGCTCTAAATGAATCTGCGTGATTTGCCAAGTCATCGCACTTCCAAAGAATGTGTTTACTACACACAGAACCCATGATGAAGAACTCTCAGCTAAAGGTGAACTCAGGAAGAAACAAGTGGTCCAGACTACACAAACCTGGCTGACACCGTCCAGTGCAAATCATCAGAATAAGGTTAGTGTGATTTTTCAGCCGTTTGCCCTGTGATGTTGAATATCAATATGGGCCTCTGAGCTTTTAAAAAAAAGCCTTTTTTTCTTTTAATGGTAAAAGCTTGATGACCTGTCCACTGGAAAAAGTAGATCTCATGCCACAAAAGTATGGGCGCCGCTGATTTAATCCAACAAAAATAAAGCATTTAAGTAATAAAGTGCTTGAGTTGCTCAGTTAAATCTAAGGCCCAATTCACAAATACTGCATCTGCATGGTGTGAGCGATGCGGAAAGTCATGATTTTCATTTCAGTGCCCATGTTAACTGGTCAGCATGTTCACACAGGCTGTGAAGCGGCAGGGCATCCCAGACGTCACAATAAAGCAGTGTGGTATTTAGAGAACAGAGCCGGCTCAGATTCTTTCTGCACACCACACTCGTTACGCAACATACACTAAAATAAGCCAATAGAAAACTGTAAACAAACTTAAAAACTATATTTTTAAACTGAATTTACTTCATAACAAAGTACTAGTTAAACATTCTGTGTTGCAAACAGATTTCCCGGTTGGCCTCCCAGGATTGAAACCTTTGCCTAATTACAAGTCAAAATGCTGTCAGGGACAAACATATAGCAAAACATTTTTCAGTTTTTGACATAATTTCAAAGGACCTGTTGCCCTTTACATTGTGTGTAAATTTAATGATGAACGGAGCAAAAGAAACGGCCCAAAATGACTTGGAAAGACGTCTGGTTCCATTGACTTGCATTAAAACTGCAGTATGTTTTTTCTTTCTCCTGTAAAGTTCCAATTTTGGAGATACGAGGTTTTCTTCCGACAACAGCGATATATACCATGTGCTTTCATAAAAAAATTTGACTGATTGACAGAGTGACTGATGTGACCATTTATCCATCTGGAAACTAGAATGTATGTATGACTTTCTCACTGCTGTATGTGTGAAAGACTCACGCTGTCATGTGGCTCATGCCACACAGAAGCAGTATGTGTGAATAAAGCCTAAAACCAAAAGCAATGAAAAGATATTTCTCTGTTCTTAATGTTACCTCAGCAAAGTAACATGTTGGCACATCTTATACTGAATACAGGATAACGTGTGTAGAAGCCCATGAGCACATAGCACTGCAACAGTCAGCTCTAGTGTTAGTGTCAGTTCGTCAACTCATCTGAAGGGGCAACCTCCACCTCCTGCACACCAACCAAAAGATTTCCCCTGACTACTTTTTAAGTAATAAAGCCTGTTTACAAATGTGAACCTCTGTGAGCTGCTAAATGTTCCTCCGTGCTACTGATTTTTAGCCTGTTGTCACCAGTACATGAGTTTACTATGGAAGCCCACTACTGTTGTGGCCGCAATCCCACAAGACACTGACATAGAGTCTCAATACTGACAAATACTCACAATTTCTCTAAATATTACTTGATATCTCAAATTATCGACTTGATAACTCAAAATAATAACCTTTTTTTTCTTGAAATATTGACTTAACATCCCAGTATAATGACTCATTTTCTTTCTTCCCTGACTTAGTATCTCAGAGTAAAATAAGTATATAACTATCTTGAAATAATAAGTCATTAATATCAGATACTAAGCCAATATTTTGTCATATTTCATCAACATTTTGAGAAAAATAAGTCATTTTTCTTCCATAGCAAATTTTGAGAAATTATTATTTCAATAGTGAGTCACTATTGCAAGATATTAACCATTTAATGGCCAGGAATTCACCGGTCCAAGGTTTTACTACACACTTCTGTAACCTGAGAATAACTCAGCCAGTTTGCACTGTAGTTCTTGTAGTTACTGAATAATAAGTCTTGCTATCAATAATTATTAGATCATAGTAATCAATATTTTGAGAGCACAAGTCATAATTTTGAGATACTAAGCTAAAGTTCTGACACACTGCTGCCAAAACCAGAGAAGAGAACCATGTCACGTTACCGTTTGACCAGGTTGGCCAGTGCATTCTTTATATATGCAAAGTGTATCACAATTGCAATAAGCAGCCCTACACACAGTTGCTAGGGTTTGTCTGTTTAACGGTTTTGGACTGAAAATAAAAACGATGCTTTGTATCGTTTCTAAAAATACGCAAACCACTAACACATCGCTGACCTCAAGGCCAGACATATACAGACTTCTGTCACATGGTGCTGCTTCAAACCAGCAGACACTCGAGCTAAATCTGACCTCAACTGCTTAAGACGGTAGGTCATCATCTTAGGCACCGTAATAAGTCTGTATGTGTGTGTGTCAGTCACGCTAAGACGACCCTTAGTCACAATGGCTCCGGGTTTATTTCCAAACGACGCACATAAGGACGTTTCTCTGAATCAGACTGAATCACGGCCTGCCCCTCTAAACTGTCGGTGTTCATCTCTTCCAAAAACGCAGGCCAGTTTCACGTCGGGGCAGAACAATACACGCGATCAACGTCTTTATGCAGCATGTAGATAACAAGGCACTGAGGGCATGAATACAATGCAATTCTATTAGCGACTGTATAAAGGATTGCTTCAGAGGAGAATGGTTCATTAAATACAGAGCAAACGCATGTGATCCATAATTAAGTAAATCACAGTAATTACTGTACTATTGAAAAAGATCTGACGGTTTTCCTTTAGTGCACGCAGATTCCATTGTGTCACGCTAATATGATTCTGGTAATCAAAAGGAATCAACAACGCTATTTAAGCTGGGTTAGTCATACATGTGGGTCCATATGTTAAGCCCATGCCATCGTTTAAGCTGCCCCTTGACTGTTTTATCCCTCCTATATAATCTCTGTGTAAATGTAGCAGCACTATCAAGGCACTGTGTGCAGATCTGTTCCCTGAGCACTCACTACCGACTCATCCCATTTTCCAAAGTCTCAACAGTGATTTGTTAGAAAAGCTAGCTGGGACTCTACCGCTGCAGGAATAATAGACCATGCAATTTTGTGTTTGAAGCGACGGATCAGCCATAAATTAAATGTGCACAGTTTTCCTCTCGCTCCAAATACAGCCAATCAGCCTAGGCACCTTGGTGTAACTAAACCACCAGTTAAGGTGGAACGGAAAATTCAAACGAGAAGCTGGCGAATAAGACGCAAACTTCAGCTTTATATATGTGTGAGTTTACTATTTAAGCTATTTTAGATTTGGTAGCCACATTTATTAGGTCTGTGTGGTTTTGGGGTCCGTGAGACCCATTTTCAGCGTTCACCAAAATCCTGTGAAGAACATATTAAATAAACCATTTTCAGGGCCTTCACTCTGTTCACCCCCACACATTCACATTACACATTGGATGAACCCACGGGGAGTAAAAGTGTGGAGGTGCTGTGTCCTTCACTCTGTTCTCCTCCTACATGGCCTGCTGTTAGTGTGTGTGTGTGTGTGTGTGTGTGTGTGTGTGTTTGTGAGGATGCACAACATGGACAGGCTGCTGACTGGCTACAGCTGCTAAAGGAGAACCCTACGCTGGACACTTGTGATATTTTAACCATCTGGTATTTTTACAAAACTTTTATGTAATGAAATTTGATATTACTGAATCATTGGTTTGGTATTTTTAAAGTCTTTGCACCTCAGTGGACAATATTCCAAATATATTTTCACTGCTTCTGGACCTAGCTAACATCAGCGATAGAGCTACCCAGAGGATGCACAGAGAAGAGAACTACCTCTCAATAATGTCAATCAGCTTTGGCAGCTTTGGCTAGAGGGCGCTCCCATGCGAGTCCCAAATGAATAGGTTCCTATGGAGCTTCTGTTCAAATGCAAATGTGAATAGTTTGTATATAAAAAACTGTCAGCCTGAAATATTTTCAACACTGCTGTAATATTTCTGAGCGCTTCTGAACTCGTCATAGGACCTTCTAACAGTGCACAGCCACAACCAATCCAGCAAAGGCAGGAAACCAGTACTTTAACCAATGTATTCAAGTTATTGACTTGATTTCATTTCATTTGTGGTTGCAGTTCATGACAAAAACGAAAGCTATAGTCTAAATGGCTGAGATTCCCTGCTGCGTTTTCATGTTCCAAACCATATACTAGCACACTAAATAGTATGCAAAACGTAGTGCAAACACCATTAGAAGTGCACTCATTAATGTAATACATGAAGTGAGTATTTGTAGTTCAGGATGCGGCATTAGATCAGCCAATGTTACGCCATCAGCAGCTCCAATGGCTGATTCTAGCTTTACTGTGCCGCTTATTAGCTGCTCAGTAAACATTTCCAAACGATACTGGCTTCGTATTCGCCAACTTTCGAAATTCGTTCTATGTTTAAGGTACCTCAGTGCAAGTGCAGCACCATTTAAGGTGGAACAGAAAATTCAAAGGAGAAGCTGATGAATATGAAGCTGACTTGAGCTCGACATTATATATATATATATACACACACACACACACACACACACACACACATATATATACATGCATGACTTTATTATTTAAGAGCTTTGGCAGCTACTTTATTAGTTTTATGAAATATCCTGCACTGAAATATTCTGAACTCTGGAGGTGTGCAGTGTGCCTGCTTTACGGATCCAGTCCACCAATCTAGCTTATCTTCTTGTTGCGTTTTCTTGAGATGCATCTAAAGCATCTAGAAGTCTTTAAATCATTTTACATGGTCGTTCTGTTTTTTTTGGCCTGGCTCTTATCCACCTGCAGCGACGGTGATGGGATGAGCTCTGTCAGAGCACAGTCAGAATCACCTACCAACATGGTTACGTGGTCTTCTTAATGACGTAATTGAATACTACGAATCCAAATTCGTTTGCCTTAAACTATGTTAAAAAAAACAACTGAAAATTGTGTAAATGTGATTTTTTTTGCCAAACCAAATGTGACAAACAGACGCACGCATAAACCCCTCACACAAATAAGTCCTTTGAAACTCTACATTTATGGCAGGCTAACTGATGGTTTTGCACGAAAGATGTTGCAGCAGGAGGTTTTCGGGATTGACGTTTGACCAGTGACCACGAATACAGTCCTTATAACTGCTGTCCGTTTAAACTCCTGACTGCAGCTGTTTCCTATTGAAAACTACGACTTGACGTAGCACCTGAAAGCTGTGGGCTCAGCACAGTAGCAGCTTTAGACGTGCGATCTTGTTTCCTTTCACCTTTGTAGTTTCGGCTCACCCCCTCCGCTCCTGCCCCCTCCGTGTAGCTCTCACTGTTTCCTGCGCACACACTTTCTAGGGTCTTAACCAGCAAGCGTGAAACTGTCACAGCAAAAAATAAATAAATAAATAAATAAATGAAAATCAGTGTCACGCTGTTCATGGTGTTCTTTAATAAACTGCTCAGGCCCTTCCAAAACAGTCCGGACTGTCTCACTGTTTGCCTTTGCCACAGCGTTAGTTAGCTGCTCAAATATTTGTGTAAAAAAAGTCTTGAATAACAAATTTTGTTTTATTTTAGTGCAAATGTAAATGAAGTTTCTTTTCCATTATCGATAGTGATATTAAAACCTTGAGTATCAATCGGTATCAGTCCTGATCCGAATTTGCATCTTTAGGTATAATTCTATAAACTGAGCTATTTTTATTGGAAGCACTTTACCTAAATGGCTCATATGATGGAAAACTATTTACTTCAAGGTAATAATAATAATAATAATAACAATAATAATAATACTAATAATAATAATGATAATAATACCAATAATATACAATTTTCATTCACTTCCAAGTGCCTATATGAAAAAAAAAGAAAACATTTTTTAATTTCATTACTTTTATGATGTTACAAAACCCAACAAATTTACATACATCCACCCATTCCGCCTTCAGCTGTGGCTCCGCCCACTCCCAGAGCAGAGACCATGTAAGGTCATTTACATATCAGTCTTAACAGCACGGTAGAAAAGGGATACTAAGGGATAAACAGAGGAATGATTAATTGTGCTTTAACTATAATTTTGATACATAAACCTTTTAAGACGAGCGTCCACACGTAGGCTATCATGCTGAAACTACTCAAGCACTCTAATACCTACAGAGAAACACACAGCTAGCAATATCACCTCATTAAAGGGGAGTCTGAGCTGTTTCAGACCAGGTTTTTTGCAGGGCTGGAGCAGATTCATTCATTTTTCTCTTCAATGTCCAGCATTTTCTGCTGACACTGGCCCGATACCTGGTATCAGATTGATGCCATTTCTAATGACTGCTGTTAAAATGATTACCCGTGAAATGGAAATGAATGTATATATCTAATATATATATGTATATAATCTATATATTTGGTAATCTGGCATCGTTTCCAATATTTATGGTTCTCTGTCATTTTGTTCTGCAATACATTCAACTCTTAGTTAAGCCTATCAGCTACTATTACAGAGTAGCACTGAAATATCCTGATTTTGAGCTCGTGGCGCTCATATCTTTGAAGGAAGCGTGTCAGGAAATAAACGCAATTCATCAAGACCAGAGCTGCCCAAATTGTGGCACGTGGCCCATAAAGTTACAGAAACCCTAGTCCCTCACTCAAAGAGAGAACAAACATATTTTTATACAACTGCAGCTTATTACATTCACATTTTCCATTCAAATTTGAAATATTTTGGTTAAAAAAGTGGTACAATGTTAGAAAACACATTTTTAAAAACTTTGTATATTGTTTTGCCTTTATGGTTCTTTGTCCCTCATAAATATTTAACTTTGGCCCCCCAAGACCAAAAGTTTGGGTGCCCACGATTTAGACCCCGTGTGTCAAACACAAGGCCCGCGGGCCAAATCGGGCACAATCCTATTCAGCCCGCAAAGTTATTTTAGTTTTCTATTAAAATTAACCCATTTCACCATGAACTGCACTACAGTTCCCAGCATGCAGTGCAACGTAACGTGTGCTCGCACCCCCTCCCCAACAACGGTCTATCAGACTGGACCATTAAAAAAACTGACAAAAAAGGTTATCTGCAGCTAATGTAGTCTATTATTTTAATTAAAACAACTTGTTTTTATTCTAAATTATTTTTTAATCGTTCTGCTATTCACTGCCTATTTTTTGTGGTTGTAGTTTTGGCATATTTTGAACAAGACATGCACAGTTGGGGTCCTGGCGAAATATTAAGTAAAAATAAAATAAAACCACAGCTGGCTCACAGATTTGTCGCGGGTTTTTAACACGGCCCTTGTAGTAGTTGAGTTTGACACTCCTGATTTAGACCCAGTCCCATTTCTTCCTTTTACCTCTACCCCTTGTTTTTGAGTGTCACTCTAACCCCTTGGAACGGAGTTACAAGGAGTAGCAGTTGAAATCTTGCCCTAGTGGACCCTCGGGACCCTCAAAAAAAAAAAAAAAAAAATGCTTCATTATTCATTACAGCTGCTGCTCTGTGGGCGACCCTGCCTGTCTGCAGTGACAGCAGAGGAGGGTGAAGTTCAGCTCCTCACTGCTGGGCTTTAGTTACATTTAGACATCATACGCCTTCAAAGAGGGGGGCAATTATTTATTATCACCCCCCCTTAATTTTTCAGTGATGTGAAGCTGAAGTCAGATGTTCACCAGTTTGAATTTTCCCGATCCACCTTAAATGTTGCAGTAGTTACATTCTGGCACTTCAGGCATCAGAACTGCTGGACTATTTAAGGTGGAACGGGAAAGTTACCCAGCTTGCTACAGAGACATTAGCATGCTACTGGAATTTTTTATGCTTGTTATAAAGAAAACAACCATAATGCATTGAGACAAATTAAAACAGTGGTGACTGCAATTTTGAGAAAATTCTCACATTTGTGGGTGTCTTTGGTTTCTTGTTCTCCGTCTCGCCGGTTTTTCTTTTTTTCTCATTTCTCTCTGTTTGGAGTCTCTGAAAAACCTCTGTTTGGAGGGTCATGTAGCCCCACCACTTCACCCCACCCCTCTATCTCAACAATAATTGGGACACCCCACCCCTAGACATGAACGTGCAAAACAGAGGGCTCAGGGCTCAGTGGCAGTTTCAGCGCACTTGGAAAACCATACAAATCTGACTGGATCCAGGAACCACACTCAGTTGGAAAACTTACCGTTTTGACTACATGATTCACACATTAAATATGAAACCTCCACTTAGATGGTGAATGAAGTTACAAAGGGACGGCAATCTAATGGAATCTAAAGCTAATCTAATCCCTAATGGCAACACCGTCAACTGCCAAAAACCCTCATCACAGCTGGGGGTTCAGTCCCAGCCACAGGAGGCTGGAAGCACTCAGTTTCAGAGATATCCAGACTACTAATATAAAATATATAATGTGGACTGCTGTTGAAAACTTTATCCTTGCCCATTAATATTTAATAAAATTCTAAACATGTTGGATCCTCTGAATGAATCTTTTAATATAAAATTTACACAAATACAAAAAAAAAATCATTTCTTGGCTCAATGCCTCGATGAAGTCAACCCAAAAGCATCCAATACACACCACTTCTGGATAAACGCAGCAGCTTCTTGTTCAGGAAAAGAACTGGCACACTGTGAATTTCCATACCGCCACTCTAAATAAGTTAGTGTGATTGTTTTGGAACAGCTGCTGGCCAGTTTGATGTACTGCGAGCACCATTTTAAACAACATAAAACGATTCACGAGCATGCAGCCCACTTCAGATTTACAGCCCACTTTAGTGTGGATTAATGCTGGGCCTAATGAAAAATAATCGGGAGGTATTTAGCGTTCTGGATAATCCTCCTGTAACAGTGATATGACTGCAGGCAGAGGGAGAGGAGGCTGGAGCCGCCCGGGAGTCTGTGAAAATGTGCCGTACCAGATAGGCTGCTGACCGCCACTTAACATACAGCCAGCATCGCTGCACATGTTTACAGTACAAGGGCAATTAAAACCACTTTTCTTCACAAGTAACATCCTCGTCTGAGAGGGGAAAGGAGAAAAATGCTGGCTTTTGCATTGAGGGCAGCGGATATTTTGGTCTTCATTTGCAAGCATTACATGCTGTGCCTTAAAACTGGACGTGAATTCTAACTCACACACACACACACACACACACACACACACACACACACACACACACACACACACACACACACACACACACACACACACATATATATAGCTAGGCATCTAAGCACATTTTAAACAATTGGCCTCAGCAGTGAGTTTATCACAATATACATTAGAACAGTAACAAGAATTTCTCTGGTCCATATTTTTCCTGGACACCTTCACAGCCGCCACAGAGACTCGTTAATATCATCAATTACATCATGAGCTCAATTTACTGAGCACTGATTGGTCAAACCAGGAGCTGCTTTTTAACTACATATAATACTGGACTTCCTCGAGGAGCGGCTTGGAGATGGTTAAACAATCACACTAACATCCAGAAAATCACTAATTATTTTATATTTATATATCTCATTAATTAATATTCTATAAATTTTGTTTATTCAAATATTAACACTTTTCTCAGCAAATAAACACAAACTACACAAATAAATAGATTTTGAAAATGTGTCTTGGGTGTACAGTACTGTACATATATATATATTTATTTATTTATTCATGTGCGTGCTGAGGCCAAAAGTGCACAGAGTTCGGCAACTTTCTGCAGAGTCACTCACTACAGACCTCCAAACTTCATGTGGCCTTCAGATCAGCTCAAGAACAGTGTAGAGAGCTTCATGGAATGGGTTTCCATGGCCGAGCAGCTGCATCCAAGCCTTACATCACCAAGCGCAGTGCAAAGCGTGGAATGCAGTGGTGTAAAGCGCCGCCACTGGACTCTAGAGCAGTGGAGACGTGTTTGCCAATTTTGATCAAAGTCAGCTAAAGTAGGCTTTATGACAGATGACGCTTGTTGTAATAAGTATTCATAAACAGCTATGTAGGGTTATGTCAGTTGTAATGACAACCATATGTAGGTGTCATGTAGCCTTATGAACAGCACCCTACAGTAAAGTGTTACCGTGAGTTCTAATATGGCACTCCAAAGAACCCTTTTGGACACTTATTGTAACACCGTAGAGCGTGTGGTTACTCTCGGAACAAGCCGTTAAGTCTTCCAATGAGTCCTTTCTTCCTACTTGGTTGGAATCTGTTTAATATGTCTTCATTGTGGGAAGATATCTTCTGAGCCAAGGATCAAGTATGTAATTTGAAGGGCTACGCCCTACGGTTCTGGCTTTAAGCCAGCTAAGGGCAGCAAGGTTAAACCATAGACGTGCAGTGTGACCACTGTTCATGTGAAAGCAGATCTATGGAAAGTCTTACTTTTCCTGTGGACTGATGCACAAAGACAGATAAAACCCGTACAAACCAGACCGTGCTCAATATCAGCCCTAATATCGTGAGAATCACGTGAAAGGAGAGAGTTTTGAGGTCTCTGCGGCGTAACACAGATATGTTTTATAATTTGGAGATAACTGTGTTTGTGCACTTGTGCAGCGTTGCTGCATCTCTCCCACTGGAGACGGACCATATGGTCATATAAAACACTGTTGCAGTCCTGTTAGAAAAGGCCAATGAGCTATTATGAAAGCATATCACTGAAATCGAATACCCTATACGGTTTTATGCATACCTGTGCACTTAATGTTAAGCAGAGCAGCCGTTTCCTTAATTAAATTGTGGCCTAAAATGTTCTGCAAGTGCTGTTTACATCTTTGCAACTGCAGCAATCCCAAAGTGTTTACAGGGCAAAATACCACTCTCTTATGGCTGGATGGCCACTACAATGGCACATTGTCCATAGGTTCACATTAATGGGCTTTTTCCAAGGTTGGTTAGCAGTGGTTGTGCTTTCCGAGTCATTTGTGGAATTTCACGCAGTCTTCTGCCATGGTTCACTGGTTTCAACAGCCGAACGTTGCCAGCATTTGTAAACGTTCCTAGATCGCTGGTGTCAAAAAAAGGTCTGAACTGCAAGAGAACATTCACAGGTCTGTTTTCGGTCAGCAGAACTGCAGTGTGAATTGTCTAAATGGGCAAAATGACAGCAAAGCTGGGAAAGTTCGGATTTTGCTGGAATGCCAGCTCAGGACTCATAAACATCAAAAAAACATCCCTCAAAAGTGTAGATAGAACACTAATACGACGTTAACCTTTGTGTGGTGTTTGTTACTCAGTGGTCTGGCGGTCCCACCGCATGTTTACAATATTACAAGAGACCAGTGTAGGGTACTCCTTTAGCAGCTGTAGCCAGTCAGCAGCCTGTCCATGTTGTCCACCCTAACAAACAAAAATGGTCCCACAGACCTGAACACCACACAAGGGTTAAACGACCGTTTCTTATAATATGCTGGAAACACTGGTCATAAACATCTAGATGATGTTCTGACCATGGCAGGCTCTCTTGAACTTTCCAATAATGTTTTGCTCATAAATAAAAAGTAGGGACGTATGAGAATTCTGGGCCGATGCCAATATCCACTATTTTTCATGTGCATATCTGCCAATGATGATAAATAAACGCTTATAAAGTGTAGAAATCTGAGCTACATTTACTAAGATTAGAAATAAGCAGAAATAAAACAACTTATAACATCATTTCTCTAGGGTTACAATGTATAACATCATTTCTATAGGGTTACAACTTATAACATCATTTCTATAGGGTTACAATGTATAACATCATTTCTATAGGGTTACAACATATAATATCATTTCTATAGGGTTAGAACTTAAATAAGTTGAGATGCAGATTTTTTAGCACAGTAGCCAGTTAAAAAATATTAAAAGCCTGTAGAGCTGTGGTCACCAGCCCTCCTGGAGATCTACCAGACCACTCCAAATGACTTTTCATTATTTTCATTATTTCATTACTTATTTAGCCTTTAATTTAAGCAGGTAAACCATTAAGAACATGTTCTTACTTACAATGGGGCCTTTTTCCATTATAGTACGAGGGAAATTTTAAAACTCGGTAATATTCCCCTTTAACACCCCTAACTTCAGACACTCTTCTGTCAAACGCATTGTTTTCCACCTGTATTCCGGCAGGTCCCGCCTATCTTCTCTAGGATTGGCTAATTCTGCAAGCGGGTTGCGCTACGATTGGCAAATTGCTTGTCAGTATAACGTATAAACCAATCACAACTGAGGAGGCGAGGTTTGGCTGAATACAGGTGGGAAAAGAAAAAGAACCAAATACCTGAATCGCCGCCTTACAAATATAATGCCACTCTTTCTACGCCACAAATGTTTTTTCAGAGGCGCCTCCGGGAGAAAGCGGTTTCCATTTGCCGTGTTTAAAAGGTAAACTGGTTGTGTGGTAACAGAGCTAGACTGCGACTGAAAAGAAGACGCGGGCAAAAGTGACAGAAAGTGCCGAGACGGCTGAAATGACAGGCTAGCAATTCAAATCCACTCAACCGACGGGTAAAAATAACGGCTGAACGGCTCGAGAGCAGTTTTATTTTTGCTCTTGTGTCTTCACAGAAGACTAAAGGCAAACTTCACTGGTCTCCCCGTCACATAAGTGTGAAATATCACCAGAAAAAGCGTGAAAATAAAAAGTGAAGGCTATCAAATATTCAAATATCGAAAACGGAAAGCTAAGTTAACGTTAAATACGGTTAGTTAACGTTAGCTAACTGGTTAGCTTACCGCGCGCCACAGCCAAACTGTGAGGAGCAGATGGAGAAGGTGGTGAAGGCGATGCATGTCTCTGTCCTCCTGAGTGGCTCTTGGTCCCACATGAACTCAGTAAATGCGGATAATTCCAACGTGTGTGTCAGAAGAACGAGACATTTTTTAAGTGACAAAAATAAAAAAATAAACCCACAAAGCGTCCGTGAAGAAAAGGTGCGCTAAGAGCTCGGCTCTCCAGGAGTGGCCCCTCGGTGCTGTTGCGGCGAGCCCGGCTGGCAGCTGAGTGAGGAGGACAGTTGCCTCAGCCGAGAGGCTGGAGCTGCTCCTCCTTTCCTCAGCGGGCTGTGAGGGAGAGCATGAAACTGCTCGTCTCACCGAACACAGTAACCCTAAGCCTGATTCCGCCGCTGGAGAAAATACACAGCCGTTTACGAAGCGAACACAATGAGAAAGTTCTCCAGAATGAAGACTTAATAATAATAATAATCACTTACTACACCATTCTCTCGCTTACTGCTCAAAGTGATGAGAAATATGTCATAATTATGACTTGGTCTTTATCACGAGATGCTCAGTCGAAATTCTGAGATAATATGTCAGAATGATTGAACAGAAACTCATGAGACAGCATGTCATAATTTTGGGATGATAAGTCATAATTTTGGGATACTAAATGGCAAGTCATAATTATGAGAAGGTAAGTCATACCTAGGAGATGCTAAATCATAATTATTATAAGTCATAATTATGACATGCTAAGTCGTAATCATCAGATAGGATCTAATTTTTATGAGATATCAAGTCATAATTATGAGATAAGTCATAATAATTAGAATCTCATTATTATGAGATACTAAGTCATAATTATGTGATAAGTTTATTATTAAAATTATCAGATAGGATCTTATGAGTTACTAAGTCATGATTATGAGAAGACAGGTCATAATTGGGACATAAGTTATAAATATGAGATAATAAGTCATGATTATGAGAAGATTGGTCATAATTATGAGATAAGTCATAATTATTGGATAGAATCTCATTATTTCAAGATACTAAATCATAATTATGACATGCTAAGTCATAATTATTAGATAGGATCTTATGAGATACTAAGTGATAATTATGAGATGCTAAGTCATGATTATGAGAAGACAGGTCATAGTTGGGAGATAGCAAGTCATACGTATGAGATAAGTCGTGATTATTAGAAGACAGGTCATAATTATGAGAAGTCAATTATTGGATAGAATCTCATTATTACTAGATACTAAATCATAATTATGACATGCTAAGTCATAATTATCAAATAGGATCTTATGATTATGAGATACTACGTGATAATTATGAGATGTTAAGACATGATTATGAGAGGATAGGCCATAATGAGATTCTGTGTCATAATTATGAGATAATAAGTCATTATAATTAGATAGAATCTCATTATTATGAGATACCAAGCCATAAGTATGAGATACTAAGTCATAATTTTTAGATAAGATTTCGTTATTATTAAATAGCAAGTCATGATGATGAGATACTAAGTCATAATTATGGAAAACTTTCATGTTATTATGACTTACTAAATGGCTGTGTATTTTTTTCCCGTGGCCGGAACAGGCGTCCATGGAAAACTAGGAAAAAAGGGAAAAGCCAAAGAAAATGTATTCCTTCAGGATTTACACTATTTTTAACACCACACACTTCACACAAGATAGTTCTTCAAGGGTTCTTTAGTAAGGTGTATGGTTCTATTTAGAACCATGCGTTCTGTAAAGAACGATTTGCATGCTAAATGGTTCTTCAGGTTGATGGAGAATGTGTTGCATATGCTTCTGACACCAAAAAGAGATCTCCTGTTATTACAAGCTTGACATCGTAACAATAACAAAACCCTTTTTTGGTTCCATATAGAACCATTTTCAAAAAAAGGTTTTATATAGAACCGTATACTACACGTTCTCTGTCACGCAGAAGAACCGTGTCACCATGCAAAGAACTATTTAAGCACAAAATAGTTCTATATGGAACTCAGGGTTCTAAGTAGAACTATTTTGGTTACTGAAGAACCCTTGAAGAACCGTCTTTTTAAGCACGTACGTTAAGCACATTGAATTTGAAAACTCATTTGAGATGTTTAGGTTCGGTGGTTGTTTTGGGTTGTAAACAAAGTGGCTATATTTGTATTGTAGACATCACAACCGCTGGTTCCTTGGTAAGATTCTCTCCAGTGCATCATTTTACTCACAATTTCAACGTCGGAACTGGAAAATTGGCCACTCTGTAACATTGACCTCCAGTGGTGTAGCAATACACACGTTTTCAGCGCTGTCATCTCATGGCGAGGAGGGCCTGGGTTCGATTCCCCGGCCGGGTGACCAGGGTCCAGGGTGTGGAGTTTGCATGTTCTCCCCGTGTCTGCGTGGGTTTCCTCCAGGTTCTCCGGGTTTCCTCCCACAGTCCAAAGACATGCAGTCAGGCCAATTGGACATGCTAAATTCCCTCTAGGTGTGAGTGACTGCCTGTGTCTGTCTGTCTGCCCTGAGATGGACTGGCGACCTATCCAGGGTGTATCCTGCCTTCCGCCCGATGACCGCTGGGATAGGCTCCAGCACCCCCCCGCGACCCTGAGGGAGAAGCAGCTTAGAAAATGGATGGATGGAAATCATTACACCCTTACTAACAGTTTAACAACTTACCAAATAAATAAAATGATGAAATGAATGTCAGAGGAACAGTATTTTGAAGAGGTCTGTCACGTCTAGTATAAAGCGTTACCTATAATCTTGTTATATTAATTATACAATTAATTTACAAACATTCATCCGTTTACAAATTGATTTATTTCACTTGTAAATTGTTGCAGAATAACGTAGTACGTTGTAAATGGTTTAAGGAGCATAAAGTTTATTATGTAATTATTGCTCCAACAATAACAACAACAAACTGTACAAGTTCTCAGTCTGATCCTCCTCCAGCTGTACAGACAACATCAACACCACAGTCAAATTCATCGCATACTGGACTGAGCAAGTCGGGTGTCGCTGCACTCACGGCCCCTTTAGTGCGATTTCGGAGATCGTCCAGTGCTGTGGAACCAACGACGAACGCTCTGAGCTGTTGGAGGTTCACTGCCCACGAAAATCCCGCAGCACAGTTATGACGGATTCACTCTTATTGACGTGGAGAACGCAGAACGCTTTCTGCTCAGGGGTCACATGTCCTGGCAAAGTGTAGGGAATGAATCTTTTTGAATCACCCTGTATTTTCTTTCACTACTTTTCACCAGGTCTTCTTCAGAAACATAAAAAGTCTGACAGTTTAGACAGCCACAAAATGAACGACTCCCTCTTTTCAGCCATTAGCCACATTTAGGTAGCATAATAACAGTAGTAAGCAGGCTCTTGTAACTCAGGTTTCAAGAAAGGTCTGTAAAATGTTAAATCGGATTGTTGGATAGGATATAGCACAGTTGTGGAGTGAATAACAGAAGTGATGTTCTGCAGGGGCAGCTTATCTGTGAGTCTGAGAGAGAGCAGGCCGGGATCTGTAAGGATTGTCGTCTGGCCGCAGCAGATGGTGAGAGACAGTGAGAGGATGGAGAAAAAGGCTGAACGTATTAATACAGAAAGCTGACTCTAATGTGCCAGAAGGCTGTGCTTTAAACTATCAGAGCCTTTCAGGTTTTCTAGAGCGTACACTTTGTGGAATTGTCTCTCAGCGGTGAACATTCATACCCAGAATATTTGCTCTGTAATCTGTAAATCTTTGCTCTGTAATCTCCCGCTGTTGCTTTGACAAGAAAATCTGATTAAAAAGTAACTGAGAGGAAAATCATTGACCTTTTTCTTCGGTCTTCTATTTGGTGAGGCAGTCTGTACTTACCTGTGTGTTTCCTTCCTCAGGTGTCAAGCTTCAAAGCATCCTGTTCACTGGTGTGGCGACGATCAATAAACCGTGGAGCTGAAAGCAAGCGAGCAATTTTAATTTGCCTGAGTGACTCTCCTTTGTTCGGCCATGGTGAGGAAAAAAGTGTGAAAATTGACATTTCTGATTCGGCCATGGTGTGAAAACTCAATCAGAGGATTCCTTTCTTTCCTTCTATTAGTCGGCAGGGCTTTTGTACATGGGCCTTAGGCTTGATGTGACAGTTTGCTTACTGATCTGAAATTGTTCTGATGTCGATTCAAAAGATTCGAAGGAGATTGTTGGCTTTGAACAAGGGCCTTTTTAGTCCGAGAGTGACTGAAATAGTAAATTCATTTGTTCAGAGCGGCCCAGTGCCAAAGTAACTGCTTGTCAAGCCTAAAGTGCTTTGAGCTCAGGTAAATGACTCCAGTCAAACGCCCTCAATCATCTTTGGTGAGCTGTAAGAAGTCAGGGAGCATGAGGAGCATTCATCACTCACTGACAATTAAATCGGCCACTAGGGTCCCAGACCTGACCTGTAGGTCCGGTACCACTTCATTACATGAGTGCCCTTCCTCCACTGAAAGAAAAGGGGTCAAAGAACCGAGCGATGGTGGAGCAGCGAGTCTTTTATTTTGGGAAATAGATTTCTTTTTCAGCGTCAGCTGCTACACCGACCTCATTTTTGCATACTTTGAATCTCCAAAAGCAGAACATGCTTTTTTCCAACCATGTTGCTGTAAGAGATCTTTGAAATTTGTCTGAATTATTCATCACTTTTTCAAGCAGCAGAAATTATAAGGACTGCTGCTCTCTCACGAGAACAAAGGGGGACCAGGTGTTATGTCACTGAGCCCACAGGCTTTGGACATGCAGATTAAATACTGTTTATGATGGATTTATTAGCTCTTTTTTCACAAACACATTGTTTGCTTTGAGAAATTATGAAAAGGAGAAGCCTGGGGCTTCCTCTCGCTGAATAATTCATCTTTTAAAACCATTTGCCTCCCCTTTTCTTCCACATCGTAAGCAGCCTTGGCATGTCTGTCCCGCACAGACACTGTGAATAAAAGTTTGAAAAAGAAACTTAAAGTGCCCCTATCATGGAAAACTACATTTTCCCCACTGTTGTGGAAGGTAAAGAACATTAAACTTTATTAAAGTTTCCCAATGTACCGCTCACTCGCTAGTCCATACAGTCTGTATACGAAAACTAAGCAGCAGAAACAACTCGTTTGGAAATCGTTGTTTCTGTGACGTCAGAACAAACAAACATAGCATATATCCACTGATCCAGCCTACAGCAGTTTAGCCCTGCCCATTCAGCGTACATCAGTATAGCCCTGCCTATTAACGCTGACGTTATAAGGAGGATTTCAGCCTGGATTATTTTTTTAATTAAAAAATTGCTGAATTTCTAACTGAAAATAAGTGAGCAGGTCCTCAGAACACACCTTTGCATATTTTCATGCACTATTACATTTTATTTGCTGAGTTTAACATATTAAAGGGGGAAAATAAAACATAAGATGTATCATGTACAGAGGTAACGGTAAATTTGATAAGTTTACTTTTTTTCCAATGTGTTAAATTCAGCAAATAAACATAAATTGTGCTCTAAAATCAGCAGAAAGTTGTTATATTTAATTTTATTTACTGTATAAAATAAAGTGTCGTTTGACCAGGGGTATTAAAACATTTGCATACAACTGTATGTCAGTCTTAAAGACACAGCAATAAAAAGAGCCTGTTTAATTATAAGGGATAAGAAGTGTACAGAAGTTATGATGTTAAAAGTGAATTATGACCGTTTTTGTCACATAAAACCACACAAACGTTATAAATAGACTTCAATAAAGATAATAAAAGGCACGAAAATTGGATGACATGGGCCGTTTAACTGAAAATGAGAACCTTACTAAAGAAAACGAGTAATGTGAGGGGTTTTATCAGGGCAGGCTATTTTAGGAAGGGCTAAAATGTTATGCTCTTGGTTGTGTTGGATGTCCTCTGGTTTCAGGCTGTCTGCAAAGATCCAAAAGCTGATTAGAGGCTTAATTTCTTATTTCCAACACATTAAACAAGTAGGATAGGAACCAAATATGCCAGCGTTCAAAGGTTTGGAATCTCCCATTACATTAATAACGGTTATTTTACTCAGTAATAATTTATACTCTGCAGATGTAATATGAAATATTATAAGCTCAAGACCAGAAGCAACGTTGAATTATTAAATAATACATAATATATTAGTATTGCCTAATTTATTGAATTATATGCCTGATGTGTGATGAGCACATTTCAAATATGAGGCATTATGGATGTTCATTTTAGTACTTTTTTTTTCATTAAAAACAGGGATTCACTGATTTTTTCCATACATACATTCAAAGTCTTGTAGTTGGTTGGTTAGTGTAGTGGTTAACACCTCTGCCCTTTACGCTGTAGACTGGGGTTCAATCCCCCACCAGGCCAAACACCCTACACTATAGCAATAAGAGTCCTTGGGCAAGACTCCTAACACCACCTTCACCCACCTGTGTAAAATGATCAAACTGTAACTCGCTCTGGATCAGAGCGTCAGCCAAATGCCGTAAATGTAAATTCAAAAGAATCAAAACATTTTTTTTTTGGTAGCTGTAAGTGATCCCAAGCTTTTGAGTTATTTACAGTATATTACTGATCATGTAGTATACATATATATATACATATATATATATATATATATATATATATATATATATATATGTATGTATGTGTGTGTGTGTGTGTGTGTGTGTGTGTGTGTGTATATATATATATATATATATATATATATATATATATATATATACATATTTATTTATTTATTTATTTTTACATACATAACTGCTGTCGGAACAATACCTTGTATCTCCATTTTTGACTTTTTCAGTTTTGGAAATACTTTGAAAATACCTTTTGTCCTTTACATTGTGTGCAAATGTCATGATGAGTAGACGAGAATAAACGGCCCAAAATGATTTGGAAAAGCATCTGGTTCCATTGACTTACGTTAAAAGTAAAGTAGGTTTTTCCTTCGCCTGCAAAGTTACCATTTTGGAGATATGAGGTTTTGTTCTGACAACAGCGATATGTATATACACACACTCACACACACACACACACACACACACACACACACACACAATTACTCATTTACTCAGCATTTCAGCAACATTAGAGTAAGACCTGACACCACAGTGACCTCCTGTGGTGGTTTTAGGGCCAACACACAGCATCATAAATTATAACTGTTTATGTTTCATAAGAAAATTGAAGTGAGAGAACTTACATTAAAAAATAGTGTAACATGATTTAACTGAGACATTTAAGTCTCTTGATAGAGAAAAATTATATAGAAAACAGTGCAAAAGTTTCAGTCACACTAGACCTGGTTCAGTGCATCTTATTAGTGTCTGGGCCTAAATCTAGGTTGATCCTGTACGGCCTGTGCTGTAAAAACAATAGTTTGGACAGTTTTTGAGTCGACTGTGGATTACAAAAAATTTGTGATCTGCCAGATAATATCAGATAATAAAATACACAATATGCAGATTCTGTTATTTTATATTCTATTCAATAAATCAATCAACTGATTTTTATTACACCATTAATAAAGGGGGAGAGCTACAAAGCCACAGTGAGACGAGCTCAGAACTTTCTTTTCTGTAATCCAGACCGCGTGTGCAGGAGATCACGAAGAAAAGAAAGACGCACTATTCATCACATTTATATCAGTCATCATTTTCTTTGAGAGGGCTCACCCTACATTCTTCTGTTCTCGTTTTCCCCTGAGGTCCGTGAACTTTGTGTGTATTTATGTACCATTTATTTTTACACTGACCCATTTCCCAACCACTTTTAATCCCTTAAAATTAAACAGGCTGCTTTTGTCACCTACTTTAAAGATGATCTATGTAAATGAGCTCTGTAACATTGAACAAACAGAAAACGGACACTGTTAAGATCACATTTGACCGACAGCCGATTTGGTCCGACTCTGAATACGAGACCACACTAAATTCCCAAACTGTCGTCACCACTGAGCAGCTTTTCAGTCGGCAGCTGTGACAGAAGAACAGCTGAACAACCTGGAATCAGCCAGAAATGAACATATGCCAAACATCAGTATTGATCTGGCAAAAAAATGACAAAACTGAGCTGAACTTGATATTGCGGCAGTTTTATGGCTCAGTCTGAACTTCAAAAGGCGCGGCTTACAGCAGACTGAGCAGCGAGTGGGCGGAGCTCATTACTCTGACGTAGCAACAAGCTGCTCGTTAAGGAATAATAATTTTGTTGAAGCAACTGCGAACATTAAAAAATTAAATGCCGCAGTCACAGCCCAGTTTATACATTGATTACTTTATTTATTTAATTGTTGCATAAAAGCAATAGAGCACGAGAGAGTGTGTTATCGTGAATAACATCACAGCTGTGATTTGGTCGCAGGCACGAGCCGAAGGCTCGCGATAACACACTCCCTCTTGGGTCCTATCGCTTAAATAAACATGTTTGTTTTCATGTCTTCACAAAATGGGCTGTTTTTGCAGCTCACTTTTCATATGTGGAGCATAAGGACTGGGAGTAAACAAGACGTCTTTTATTTAAAAAATGACAAAAAAATAACAAGGAAATTTGAGTTTTCCCTGCTTTGGGCCTGGTAATGTTTCTGTTCTTATTTCCAAAAGGCCTTTTTGGAGATTGCACAGGAATGACATTTAATAAATAAACAAATCCAATTATTGATTTTATTAAAAGAATGTAACAGCTGCTGAACTTCCTGACTATGGAAAAGAGAGGAAAAGTATAAAAATGCTATTTCTGCTGGCAGCAACAAGCACACAGTTCACTATATTTCTCACATGAAGCATTCAACAATAAAACAAATTCCCCTCTTCATGTAACAAGGTGGGCCTTGTTTGGTAATGTTTGCCCATGAGTCAGAATTATTCAGTGGGTTTGAACCTTCTCATTCCTTACATTCTGTCTCGACCGTTAACATGGTTCCACATCAAAAACTGGCGCCAAAATCCCAGGTTTGCTGCAATAATAGAACGGATAATAAACATTTTATCAAATGTTTAATTGTCTGTTTGGACTTTTAAATAATTTGTTGTGATATTAAGGGAAAAAATGTAAGCACGCTTCACTCCAAGAAAACCTGGCAACGGCAGGCCTCGCAGAAAACTGTGAAAGTTTGGATGTACCATGACCCAACGTTCATTAGGGCCGCAGCGTATTTTAAACCAGCTGAATACTTTCCACTGCAGCGATATTACTACTGAATAAGAATGGTAATCTGTGCATCTGTGCACATCCCCAAACACTTTTGTATGAGTGGCTGGCTTTTGAAACGGCTCCTTTCCTGTGTTTATTCTCTCCGCACTACCCAAGACCCCTCTCTGTCCTGTTATGACATGCTAATGTAAATAGTAGAACCCAGGACTGTCTTGCAGCATGGATACGGCAGCATTAGAAATAATGGACTGCACTGTTTGACAGTGGAAACTCATCTTTGACAGTAGGACAGTTAGGAAGTGGGGGAGATGGCAGTGACCGTATATGTAGGATAATGACTGACAGTCAAAGTGTCTAGTTACTAGTTTCATTTTCTCAGTTCCATGTAGTGAAGCACTTTGGAGAGATTTGTACATTTGCAAGGCTGATATTAAAGTCCTTTCAAACCACAGCTGTCACAGTCATGAAACTTTAGCTGATGATGAATTGCCACATAAATAAATTCAAGTTCATTGCACACTGTTAGAAATGGAGGTTCTGTGCAGGTACATTTTTCCTTAATCAAAGTAAAAACAGTGTAAATGTTCCCTCAAAGGTTCTACAGTGGTTTAAGGTCTGATTTTGAACCTTAAATCAGTTTTTCCAGGTGATAAGTTCGTATTTGTACCTTTTTATAAACAAATGTTTTAAAGCAGAGCAGTAGAATAAAAGCCTGGAGGCGAGGCGGGGTGTGTGGAGTCAGTACAGCTTAGAACAGATCATTTCAGTGGATTATGGTTCAGTTATGTTCCCTGACTAAAGGCACTGAGATGGACCCTTGAGGGGACCACCCCAGTGACAGTAGGGGCACCTGCCCCAGTGGCAGTTTACTACCTTTATTTCTGAGAGTGTGTGCAACCGTTAAAGTACAAGCCTAACATGGCCAAATTAACTGACCTTGCTTCCTTGCTCTCCATACTTAGTAGCTCCTGACTTGAGCTCAAATAAACAAACATTACTCACAGCTGCCCGTTATCAGTCGAACATTTTGTTGTTTTCGTAAGACCCATGTCTTAATAAATGTTTCCTGCTTCCTTTTATTTTCACACATTTGCTTCAACTCAGCGGATGAAAACGCACCCAGTTCACATTCCGGATGTTCCAACCTAAACATAAGATTGTGAAAGCTAACAACTGTGGAAAATGACTGCGGTCAGCTCAGACCATTGCGATCAGGCAATTAAGTAATAACTGTGACAAGCTACTATTTTTCTTCTGCGCAAGAACATTTGTGAAGAAAGTGCACTATTTCAACAGTTCCATTGTAGTTCTTCACGTTTAGTTCCTCTTTTGAGTTTAATTTCATTCTGTTCTGTTGGATCAGCGCCTGCAATGCTTTTGCTTTCACCTTTTACTTCAGAGCTTCAGAACTTTATTGTAACCCCGGAGAACCCTGGATGTACTGGATGTACCATGGAATTATAATGTGGTTCTATATAGCAATCAAGCATAACATTATGACCACCTCCTTGTCCATTTTATCAGCTCCACTTACTATGTAGGTGCACTTTGTAGTTCTACGGTTACAGGTCCACATAGGTTTTTGGTAGCTACTTTCACTGTGGATTAAATGGGGCAGTAAAAATGTAGCTGATGAGCTGTAGCCTTATAAAACATTCAGCAATGTCCACAAAAATGAGGCCTTTTTCAAATAAAGGAATAATAAATAAATAAATAAATAAATATTTGCTGAGTCTAATTGGCTCTGAGGCTTGACTGACCTCCTATCAAGCTTGGTAGCCTATTTTTATAGGTATTAATACTTATGTTATATAGATTTATAGACATTTATCACAGCTTCAGGTCCTGAATAGACAGATATTTATGTATAGATATTCATATACATTTATTACAGCTTCAGTTCTCAAAACATGAGATTGTAGCCCATGTATTTGTCACAGTACACCATATTTCACGTCAGAATTACAGACCTCAGAAAGAACACGTTTGTCCTAATTCAGCCTAACTGCAGATTTTTAAGTGTCCTAAAAAGAAATGAAGAGCGCCAGACTGTATCTAATACAACTTGCGTGAGATCAGATTTGTAGGATTCTTGATTTCAACGAAGCTTTTGAAAATACAGTGATTGTTTCTACTGTTATGTTAAGATAAGAAAATAGATGGGCTCACTCACTGGGCTCCTTATTACAAACACAGTTCTAATACTGGGTGGGACGCCTTTGCTCTGTGAACACAGCCTGTTTTCTTCGTGGCATTGATTCAAGGTGCTTGAACCATTCCTTAGAAATTCTGGCCCACGTTGATCTGATCACGTCACACAACTGCTGCAGATTTGTTAGCTGCACAATCATGATGTACATCTCACGTCCTACCACGTCCCAAAGGCGCTGTATTGGAAACTAGGGAGGCCACTGAAATACACTCCAATGATAGACTCATATTCATGGAATGAGTTTGAGTAGGCTTGCTTGGTTGGTGACAGGGTGCGTTATCATGCTTGAAGTAGCCACTGGAAGATGGGTAAATGGCAGCCATAAAGGGATACGCATTGTCACCAACAGTACTCAAATAGGCTCTGGCATTCAAACAATGCTCAAGTGGTATTAGGGGGCTCAAAAAAAAAAAAAAACACTCCCAAGGTCATTAGACCACCACCACCTGCTTGTTCACACAAAGCAGTTTGGGAGCAAGGTTCACCAGTTTCAGTGAGTCTGTACTGGGCTCAGAATCGTGTTTATCTGCTTCAAGGCTCGATGTGTTCTGCGTTTAGAGATGCTTTTCTGATCACCACTGTTGTGAAGAGTGGTTATTTGAGTTATTGTAGCCTTCCTGACCCCTCCTATCATTTACTGCATGTTTTTGCACTACTCTCTGTAAACTTTAGAGCAGGACTGCCCAAAGTGTGGCTTGTGGGCCTACAGGCTCATTTATGCTCAACATTAAATACGAATATGGATAAGGACGGAGTCTGCTGTCCGTACTCGTTTGTTTCGTCTATATTTGTGCACGTTCTCTGAAAGCTTGTGGATATGGACGAAATGGAGCAGCAGCAGAAACCATGGAGACAGTGTAGCTAATAGTTCACACAAGACACCGTGTCGGTTTTTCTCATTGGAATTCTTTGTCCACAAGCGTAAAGTATTCAATGGCCTCACAGACCACTGCCGTCTACAACGCTGCCTCTGTTGTTTCTTTCATAGTAGGTACGTTATTAAGACCTCCACCGTCACCATGTATGTTACAGTGAGAAACTTTTGACCCTTCAAAGGGCCCTAGTTCAAGTGATTGAGCACTGTGTTCAGAAAGCATGATGCCTTATGTATATAAACATAAGTATGGTGTTGTTGATCCTGTAATGAAGGCCCCCAAACCAACTTTTATTTATATATATATATATTAGGAATACCCGTCAGTGCCAGAGTAGATGAGAGTGTATACCAAGGGGTTCAATTGGGCTGAAACGCACATTTGGCTTATGTGAACGGCTGGGGTTTCAGTAGTTTCAGAAAGTAGTTTCCAAGTCTGACTGGATAGCACTAGGACTGTAATATACACACAGTAGATAAAACAGTAGCTTAAAAAGCAGGCAAACAAAATTAGCAGTTTAGCATGTCACATTATGCATATCTTAAAAATAGTGATTTTACTGCAGCATTTTAAAGTCACTAACAGCTTAGAACATCTTATGTAAATTAGATTGGTATTCATTTTAATGTGCTTGAAATGTGTGTATTATCTGCAAAAGTTCCACTTCTGTATCAACAGACGTTCGATAGTAAAGAACCTAATTGAGATTGGGGGGTGTCTAGATCTTGACCCTGTGTCTTTGGGAAGTTTTCCAGGGGCCCAGTCATGTCTTTGTACAAGTCTGCATAACTGTAGCCCTAACAGCTCAGAGATGCCAAGTGGAGCAGACAGTGGACCATTTGATGAGGGCTGAAGTTGCAGTCTCACTGCAGTGACGCCCATCAAACCCTGGGAACATCAGTCTAAATGCAGCACTGATGATTTTCATTTGCCACCACATTCGTTATCAGTAGATGGAGTGAAAACAACTTTAATTCCTGCTATGTCACCACTTATTCAGAAACATTACACCACCATTGTTCGCCTTTGTCGATAAATCAACTTGTCCACCTCAGCCAAGTGTAAAAAACATTCTTCTGATATTTTTATATCTTTTATATGTTTTATGCTCAGTTATAATATAAATATGTTGATGGAAACCCTCTAGAGCACATTTTCTCTCCATTCTGAGCTCTTGACTTGTTTCTGAATGATTTTATGCACTGCTGCAATGATTGGCTGATTGGATAATTGCCTGACTGAGCAGGAGAATAGGTGTTTCCAATAAAGTGGCCAATGAGTGCATTTGCATTGGTAGACTGCCATCTTGTGGTGATGCTGATCCTGTAATGAAGGCCACCAAAACAGCTTCATGAAATTCCTTCACACACAGCTGTCAGCACACCATGTCTGCTCATCCCAGCTCAAACACAATCACGAGTGCAATCACCCTGAATAAGAACATACCAGTCATTATGAATGAATATGATACTGTCCAAATTAATACCAGATTGAGGCTATTCTCACAAACCTCACCTTAGGTTAAATCAGTGAGAACATCAAAACCACCTCGTTTCTACGCTCATTGTCCACTTTATCAGCTCCACTTACTGTATAGCTGCACTTTGTAGTTCTACAGTTACAGACTGTAGTCCATCTGTTTCTCTGATACTCTGTTACCCTGTTCTTCAGTGGTTAGGACCCCCATGGAAGCTCATAGAGCAGGTACAATTTGGGTGGTGGATCATTCTCATCACTGCAGTAACACTGACGTGGTGGTGGTGTGTTGGTGTGTGTTGTGCTGGTCTGAGTGGATCAGACTCAGCAGTGCTGCTGGAGTTTTTAAACACATTGTCCACTCTATTAGACACTCCTACTTTGTCAGTCCACCTTGTAGATGTAAAGTCAGAGAAGACAGCTCATCTGCTGCTGCACAGTTTGTGTTGGTCATCCTCTAGTCCTTCATCAGTGGTCACAGGATGCTGTTGGCTAGATACTTTTGATTGTTGGGAGTGTTGTCAGTCCAGCAATGACACTGAGGTCGGTCATTCTCCATCTGAAGTCAGAATTCAGATGGATAAATTAAAAAAAAATTAAATTCTTTAATTCCAAAACAAAACCTTAATGTGTCCATTAATATCTCCTATTACATATATGCAAAATGGAGAGTTTAAAGCTGAGCATGATTTAATATATTTTAATGTAAAATGCCAAGTTGTGTTCAGTTTGTCCCTGGTGTTACCCCTTAATGAGGCATTCTTTTTGTCATTACTTCATTTATTTTTCCACTATTACTATACTATCCATCCATCCATCCATCCATCCATCCATTTTCTAAGCCGCTTCTCCAGTCAGGGTCGCGGGGGGGTGCTGGAGCCTATCCCAGCAGTCATCAGGCAGAAGGCACAGGGCATATTATTATACTAATTTCCACAAATTTAATGTGACTATATTTATTGTTTTTTATTGGCAAGAAAAGAGAATAATAGAATAACTATGGTATCAAAGCTCTTTACACATGGACTAATACAAAAAATACAGATGTCATATATTTTAACATACCTCTATTTACTGTTTTGTGAAATAAAAATAAATTGTTGTACAATAAACATAAAAAAAGAACAACTAAGATACAAATCAGTGCAAAAATTAATTATTCTAACATTTCAAATAAGATACTCTTAATACAGACAATATTTCTTCCAAAAGAACACCTTATCATAACGAATCGGTAACACCCGTGACAATTATTTAGTGTTGTAGGAGCTCTTCCTGCAGAAGACCAGGCGGTTCCAAGTGTTCAGAATTTTTTTTCATGTAGCTGTACAAACAGTAAATACAGAAAAAGATCAGTGCTTGCTTTGTGTCTTGTTGTGTAATTAGAAATATCATTTTTCAAAAGTCCAAATGTCGAATATACTAGACACTGAATATGTTTCCCAGTAAACAAAAAGGTGTGTATTATGCTGTTTAGTAGGCAGTAGGTAACATGTTTATAACTAAATATCGTTTGTTTTTAAATCGTCCAGTCTCAGGACTGAGGGGGTATATCTCTGTCTAAATCACTATGCTGCCTCTCCTGCACTCTGTCTGGTCATGCCTAGATTTAAATATTGATACATATCAAAGTTCCATATTTACTAGTTTTGCAGGTGTTCTGATCATTAATTACATTAACATTAGTCACTGGTGTCACTACATGTCACTGGTGTTATCGCAATATGGTGTAAAGCCAGTGACTGTGACACCAGTGACAGGCTGAGGATTTGGTTAACTGGCTGATACATTAGCATCCAGATGGCCTTGTGCAACTATGGGGCAGTCAGCCTTGTGACCGGAAGGTCGCCGGTTCAATCCCCAGAGCCGACAGTACATGACTGAGGTGCAGCACCTAACCCCCAACTGCTCCCCAGGCACTGCGGATAGGGCTGCCCACTGTGCCGGGCAAGTGTGCTCACTGCCCCCTCGCGTGTGTGTGCGCTCACTAGAGTGTATGTGGCGTTTCACTGCACAGATGGGTTAAATGAGGAGGTGAAATTTCCCCGTTGTGGGACTAATAAGGGTCTCTTAACCTTTAAAATCAATGGCATAAATTATATTTGGCATTTTTTTTATTCCTTTATCCAGCCACATGACACATAACAAAAGCACGTAACACACAGAAGTTATGTGCTGCCCGATAAAATAATTAATAAACGAATTAAATCTAAAGTACAAGTATGGCCTCACTTTCTCACACCTTGAGATGTTTCCTCTCTGCTGTGCACTGATCCAAGGAAGCAGTTTAATAGAGATGAAAATACTACATATAAGGGTCCTGACAACACCAGGGACCAAGACCTCTGTGACAAATTAAATCTTTAAGTGAAATACATAGTTAAATGCAGTATAACGTCCATGTTGTCCATGCATAAACATAATGTTCATACATAAACATGAATTTGTTTTATTCATTCAATCTCGAAGTCAAACCTTTTTATACTAAAAACGGTTTCTCAAACGATGACAATTGGTCATCTGTGTGAAAGGAGCTTATTATTATAAGTATCTTTTAAGCTCTGCAAGCCTTTGGAGATGGCTCCAAAGGGAGAACGGCCCAGGCCTTGAAAAGCTCCAGCAGCACTGCTGTGTCTGATCCACTCGTACCAGCACAACAAACTACCACCACATCAGTGCCACAGCTGAGAATGACCCACCACCCAAATAATACCTGCTCTGTGGGGGTCCTGACCTTTGAAGAACATGGTGAAGGTATGCAGAGAAACAGGTGGACCACAGTCTGGGTGCACCTCTAGGGTAAGTGTAGCTTGCTTGTATGAGGGTAGCAAGAAGGAGGTGGGCTTGATGTATGTATATATATCATATATGTGTGTGTGTGTGTAGTGCTTTGTGTATGTTAGTGTGGTCAGTTTTTTGGTGTACGTGCAGGCAGGAAAGCAGACAGCAACTCTCGGTGCGGCCGCTAGAGCTCTCCAGCGCCCTGAACGCAGCCAGCCAGCCTGCCTGTGTTTATACCGCCTCGAGTGGAAGTGGGGCCGGCGGGCCTGGCACGGCGCTCCCCTCGCATTTCACCCCCCAAACCACACATGTGAGCGTCGCGAGCGGGACTGTAAGGCGAGGCATTCATTCAGCTATCTGACGGTGGTAAGTACGAGCGAAAACGGCGCCGATTCGATGCCGTTTTCGGCGTCTGGAGCACAAAACAAATCCGCTCCCGACTGCCTGGTTTTGTCTCGAAGCGAGGGAGGAATATCAACATGGCGTCCGCTTTAGCTCTGCTGCCGACGAGAACGCCTCGCTGCGCTAACAGGCTTCCCCCTTCGCCTCTGTCAGCGTTTCGTCGGGTTTTCGACCGCGAGTGCTCGCCAAAACGGTATTAAGCAAACGTAGTCGAGCTGGTCGAGTTTGTCTTCGCGTGGACTGCGAGCACCGTAGCCGCCGTCGTGTCCCTCCAGCGCGCGGATGACGTCGCGCACACAGCCGCGTTGAGGGCAGTCGAGCTGCGTGGTCTCGCTGGTTGTTGCTGATAAACGTGTCTTTAGTCCACCTTCAGTCCAGCTGTGGTCCGTTCACCAGCCCGCGCGTCCTTCACCCCGGCTTGGCTTCACCTCCTCCTACATTCCGACACTCGCTCTGGGGGTCTACAGGTACAGCAAATAGGAGCACCAGGTTTGCTTCATTAATACCAGCCTGCGTCCTTCAGAGAGGTCCCACACTGATGCGTCCCACCTTGTAGCAGTAACGTGTAACGAAGGGGGTCAACGTGTGCCCCAGGTTGCGCAGTCATGTGGAAGCTTTGATGAGGTGAAGTGAGTAGTGTGTGTCTCTGGTCCTGTTTGCCACACAGGTCGATGCGTCTTGGAAGCTGTAATAGAAGTGCCAGGCTTTGTTTAGTAAACACAGTGTGAATTGACTGACCTGTTAGTTGTCCGGTTCAGGCCCCTGTTTATGCACTGGCTATGCACGTGCATGTGATGACCCTGACCAGATCTTTCATTTGCCTGACCAAGTGGGAGGGAAAAAAGGGCCAAAGTTAGACTCACTCATGCACCATAAGGGAGTAGTCGTTGATTGACACCTGTATGAGTTTGAGTTGAGGCTTGCGGGGCGCTGGCACATGTTTACGTGCTCATGTTCAGAGTGATGTTCAGAGTGATGTTCAGAGTGATGTTCAAAGTGATGTTCAGTGCAGGTGTGCGCTCTCAGAAATAAAGGTAGTAAACCGTCTCTGGGGCTGTGCCCCTCGTCAGTGGGGTGGGACTCTCAAGGGTGCATCTCAGTGCCTTTAGTCTGAGAACATAACTGGACCATAATCCACTGAAATGATGTGTTCTAAGCTGTACTGACTCCACACACCCTGCCTCGCCTCCAGGCTTTTATTCTACTGCTCTGATTTAATTCATTCGGTTATGAAAAGGTACAAATACGAAGTTTTCACCTGGAAAAACTGATTTAAGGTTCACAACCAGACCTTAAAACCACTGTAGAGCCCTTGAGGGAACATTTACACTGTTTGTACCTTGATGAGTGAGAGATGTCCCTGCACAGAACCCTTATTTCTAACCGTGTGAAAGGTGTCAGATTTTGCTTGTTGAGAACGTTGTACTGCAGTATTGAGTTCCTCTCTGTCCTGAGTGCCCTGCTAAAAAAATAGAGAAGCCAAAAAGTCTCTGTTGGTACCTGGTAGTGTCCAGTAGTCAGCAAGTGGTATTTTGTGTTTGTCTTGATGGGTTATCATAGTGTAAAGGTTTCAGTGGTTTAACAAGCGTTCTGGGACTATCTCCAGATTCATCTACTCGTTTGCTAAAGGTGTCCTACAGGAAACTAGTGGTTTCCAGTGGTAACCATTAAGATAGAAAGCAAACCATCAAGGTTTAATCCTACTGGTTCCAAATGTCCTTTATTCCCCCAGCAGGCTGATGGTTGCTCACTTTTATGATCTTGTGAAAGATGCCTGCATCCATTGCTTTAAGCAGATGCATGAAGATTAGTTGTTCGCCCCAAGCTGGACTCCATGCCCAGAATCATTGCAGTGGTTTGAAACAGCTTTGACGAATATTGACTTCAACCAGAACCATTTTTTTAAAAGTTGATCAAAGTTGAAACCTCTTGTCCTCCCACTTCATCCCCTAAAAGCTTTCCTGACTGTCACCTCTACAAAACTATGCTTGGTGTTCCTCCAGCGCTAACAAAAGCACGGTGGACCTAAACAAATGCTGTTGAATTTATCGCACCCTGATGGGGAAACTGGCCAATTGCCTTTCATTGAAAATGACTTTAAGCAGTATGCGGCATGGATAATGTACTTTTGATTATTATTCTTTTTTGTAGCTGACACTGACGGGAAAACGAAAATGTCTGATGGGAAAACAAAATGGAAATAAGAGATAAGAAATAATCTTGCTGGGCTTATTAGGAATTAATTTTGGCAAAACGTCCTCGATGCAGTCCAGCTGTGAAAATGTTATTAGAGTCGTCCACTGGACGCCGTTACGGCGTAACATCTTCAGCAGTATTTCAGTCCGTTTCACTGATGATGTCCACTTCTAGCTGCACCGTATGTGGTCCCTGATGTTGCCCCTCTCCTTGTCATGGCTTTAAAGCATGCAGTAATGTACGTTAACGTGTTGCAGGTTGGAACGCACAGTCATGTCACGGGTGGTGAAAAAGAGGCAGGCCGACCCTAAAGTCGTCCAGTATGTGTGGTCAGCCATTGAAGTCATTCGCAACCAGAAGCAGATCGCAAACATGGACAGGATCTCAAAGTAATCCTCCACCACATTTATTTGAGTTTACCGTTTTTGTTTGTTTGTTTGTTTTTTTCAGAAGTATGGGAACAGGAAACAAGCATGGTCTGTACTAGTATTTTTCCTGCAGGTATTTAAGCCGTGTGTACGGCATGCATCCGAAAGAAACGGCCAGGCAGCTGGTGCTTGCGGTAAAAGACGGCCTGGTGGTGGAGACCCTCACTGTGGGCTGCAAAGGGTCCAAAGCTGGGGTTGAGCAGGAGGGCTACTGGCTGCCGGGGGATGAAATGGTAAGATAAGATGATGTTTCTGTATTGCACTTGCCTGGTCTTACAACTGATATAGGGACCTGTATGGATACTTCTAACTGCTCATACACATTGTATTAACATATGAATGCAGCACAGTGAAGAATGTGTACCCAGGTCCTCAGTTTGGAGAATAACTTCAGCACAGTTTAAGCTATTGTTTTAAATAGCCAGTAGATTATTACTAAAATAAGTTTGTCTTCAGTTACACAACCCATTGTTGTGCATGTTGTTCCTTCAGAATGTTTATGATGATAAATTTTATCTTTATCTTAATTACTTGTATTTGATAGTAGCTTGTGCTTTACAATTTCTTAGGTTTCCTGACACAGTCTGTTTTCTCTCTTGTGCTCTCCTTCAAAGCTAATTTAAATCTAGTTTTACTTATTTAAACTCATTTAAGTACAGTTTCCCTTTAGTCTCCTTCACATGCTTTTGGTGCCAAAGAGACTTTAAGATGTCAGTGTTTTCACTAGTAGCTGGTGAGATTCCTCTCCTGTGTGAGAGACTGCTTTTAGGGGCAGTTTGTGTTTGTGCTGCATCCTCAGCCACTTGGCGCATGTGTAAGGTTCTAGCGCTAAAACCCAGCGGTTACACTCAGCCGACTCAAACTGTCAGATTTAGGATTTTAAGCAATTTTTTCTGGATCACTTGCAATCACAGGAGCAGATGTCTGAGGGAAGCAAGGTAGGCTGACATTAATTTGCTGTGATTTCTACTTACTGCTTTAATCTTCCCTGTAGTTGGTAGTTTGTGTAAACTGTGCACGGTACAGCATTTGAACTGAATATAGCTTTTTGTCATAGCAGTGTAATGAAAGTAGGATTACTTGTGAAATTGCTCACATCCATGATGCTGAATCCTCTCCAGTGTCATGAATAACTCTGAGGAGTACAATCTATTGCTTAATTGAGAAGAATGTGAAATTGGTGTTAAAGAATCAGAGGTCGTCCCATGTACTGCTGTCTATAAGCTTCGTTAAGCTTCAAAGCTGTTCCGTGCGCAGTCATCCCCGTGAGTCTGTTTTGTCACTGAATGGCAAGTAGTTGTGATATTTTCATACTAGCTAGCTCTTTGAATCTTTAAAAGCTCTCCTTGCCCCAGATACATACACATACATTGTGGTTTCACACATCTGGAGGTATTTTACAAAGCAGGATTTCTTACTTAGGTCTGTCCAAAATAAGGAGAACAAACGGATGTTACTGTTGGGCAATCCTGACTTTGGGTTTACGTTATCCAGCTTTCTGAGAAATCCCACTTTGTGAAACACCTCTTTTTGATTCCTCTTTTCAAAGCACCCTCTCAAGAGCAGTAAACCTCCAAACACTGATGGAGACCTAGGATTGAAGCTGACCTAACATTACTCTTGCCAGAATACTCACCCTCATAAGTGTTCCAGCTAAACATCCACCCACCTTTTCTGTAGGAGCAACAAGAATAGTACAGAGATGCGTCTGCACTGTTTGGACTTTTCAGCTGCAGGTCTCCTTTGATACCTTGAAAGCGCTGAAAGCAGTTTGGACGGCAGCCGTGCATAGTTGATGTACTGGCAGTAATACAAGGGTCCACATTGCGTATTACCTGGTGTCACATTGTTTTACATTTTGGCCGTTAAAAATGGCCTGAGTGGCCTCTTGCCTTGGAGATTTTTGTAGCCATTTTTCCCTTTTAACAAACTACCAGACCAGTTGAATATTTATAGTCACAAATATCCACCATAGATAACAAAACACAAGATCCAGAGCTTGTTTGGTTGGACACAAAGCCTTATTGGAGATGGGACTAATTACATTTAGGGATCATACGCCTTCAAAGAGGGGGGCAATTATTTATTATCACCCCCCCTAATTCTTCAGTGATATGAAGCTGAAGTCAGATATTCACCAGTTTCTTGTTCGAATTTTACTGTTCCACCTTAAATGGTGCAACAGTTACATTCTGGGGCTTGAGGCATCAGAACTGCTGGAATATTTAAGGTGGAACGTGAAACATTAACATGCTATCTCAACAAAAATTGGGACACCCTACGCCTAGATGCGTAAAACAGAGGGCTAAGGGCTCAGTAGTAGGGGCGAGGGGTTAAATGGCATTGGGCCTAAATCAGATTTTGCCAGAATTTGCAGGTCATTGCTACTTTCTACAACTCCTGCTGTAATTGCTGAGTTTTTAAAACATGAGTTTACCGCCAGTGGCAATGGAGTATGATTTTGAAAAGCATGTGTTCTGTCGACAGGGGTGCAATATACATTGTAAACAAGTTAAGTGCATTTCTGTAGTTATGGCCACAAATTCACAGGTTGCCTGAGGCCCGATTGGCCGGTGCAAAGTTTCTATCTGTGTTCCCTAATTTGTCTTACTACTGTGTGTGTGTGTGTGATGGTGGTGGTGGTGATGCTGGTGGTGAGTTTCTTCAAAATGTTGATCCTTTTTTTCCCCCTCTTAGATAAATGGGTAAAGATGGATTCATCCCAAAGAAAATAGTGTGAAAACGTGGTGAATGTGAATGTGGCATGTGAGAATGTGATTGAGATTCACAATATCTGTGATGGTTTGGGTTTGATTTAAATGGTCATTCACCTAAAAATAAGAGGGAATAGAGGGAATGTAACAGAACATCTATTAAAAAAAAAAAAGCTTAATATATTCTGTCAAATCTGATCGTGGTTATCAGAATGCAATGTTTTTTTTATGCAAACCACACAATGAATATAAAGTTCATCATACTGACCATTTAAATTGAATCTATGGTAAATAATCTTGATCATTCTAAATACTGTGCATAGTGAATTGTAAAGCAACTACACTTCAAGTTAAAGTCAGTGACTGTGATGGCGCTTGGCTCAGGCCTCCGCTTTGATCTCATCTGAGGGACGGAGCCTGTGCAGTCCGCTGGTCCGCAAGGCGGGGCTGGGCGGAGGGCGATCACTGTGCTGTGTGTGTTGCAGGATTGGGAGGCGGAGAGCCATGACTGGTACTGCTTCGAGTGCCACTTGCCCGGCGACGTACTGGAGTGTGACAGCTGCTTCCGCGTCTATCACCTACGCTGTCTCCCTGAAGAGCACCGGCCCAGGGACACCACTTCCCACTGGCAGTGCACTATCTGCAGGGTAGGCACATGCACACGCACGAAGTGGAGCAATGAAGTGTGTGGAAAAATATTTGCATTCATTTATTTTCTCTTTAAAATTTACCAAACTAAGATCAAGTGAACTAAATGGTCTGTAAAATGAATTAAAGTTCACAGTGTTATCCAAAGCTGTACGTTCTTAGGTTTGTTTTTCTACTGAAAGTCGACCCGTTTTTCCCCAAATCTGGGCTCTAAACTATAAACAGGCGGCGTCTCTTCAGTGATCTGCTCTGGAAACATCACTTTTAGAAAACAACACAAAGAGCGGCGGAGATTTTTGGCTTTCAGCAGTGAATTGTAAGGATATAGTGATATGTGGAGATCATAAAACACATTTTGTTCATTTGAGGGGAGCTTTTACAAAAAATAAATAAAATGAAAATTTAAATTCATTTCATAGTTATTGAATAATTTGCCGTAAGATTTGGTCACGTAAATGAAATCTTCCCAACCAGAGGTGTCTTTGATAATAACACCAGGTATAATTTTCACAAGGACATTTTTATTCTTATATTTGCGGCATTCATTTGTTGAGCTTTCTTTTTTATTGACTTTGCATATATTTATACATTCTCGTTGTATCTGAATATTTTTCCTTGTTTTTTTTAATAGCCATCTTTCTTTAGGTTTATAAATACATATTTTTTTGTTTATGTTTTTAAGGGCAAGGCAGCAGCCATCAGACATGTGCACTGGAAGTGTTTTAACAAAAACAATCAGTCTGAATTGTTTTCCTCTGTATAAGAGACTAAAGTTTTGTTTTCAATGGGAAAAGTAATTAAACACAACACTAGCGATGCGCACATACTGAGACAGAGACATCCATATTATTCAGATTATATGTTAACATTGATTTATAGCATGTTTTGTGCACAACTAGCTGTTAAGCACATGTTTGAAACCTTCCAGATGCCAGTGATTTACGTGTTCGTCATCGAGAATCTCTCACATTGTGAAACGTGATGTTTGAGGCTTATTTTAGTCTTTGGTGGTGCAGTAAACCACTTGTCTTGTAACACAGTGTGCTTTTAACCATCGCTGATGTTTTGGCAATACATGTTTTTTTTTTTTGTTGTTTTTTTTTTTATATCTTTGTCTTGCCAACAGGGTAGCAAAAGGAAAAATTTTGGCAAACAGGAAATGACCACATACCTGAGGTTCATTCTTGCACGTATGAAAGAAAGAGTAAGTTTGAATTGTTACTCTGATTATCTGTAAGATTATCTTTCATCTAATGGCCTTCACAGTACAGAGAATATTTTCAGCTGAATCTCTGTTTCTCAGGCGGTCGACCTGCCCAAGAGAGGCAAAGAGACAAAGCAGCCCATGTACAGGAGGCTGATCCACACAGCACTGGACGTGGACAACATTCAGGAGGTGAGGGCACAACAAGACCACTGAACTGGGGCAGTGCCAGTGCAGTAGAGGCAGGATGTAACCTTGCACTTTAGATCTACTGAAGAGCTCAGCTCTAGACCTAATTATAGACAGCAGGTTGTTATTTGCATATAAAGATATCTGAACTTGTTTACCTAATCAGGAATTCAAAGGAAACCATAAATAAAACCTGTAGGGCGAAATCCTCACCAGTTCACATGTATGAGTATAAAAAAAAAATTAGAAAACAAGAAAGCAGGCCGATGTCTCATCATCAACGTATGTATGAAAGAAGGTAGGAACTACTCCTCCATCAAAATAACGACAAGCAGTTGCTCACAATTGTGGAAAAAATATAGCCAGCTAGAAAACACTGTTCTGTGAACCAACTTTCCCTCCATCATATCAGACATGGGCCGCCTATATTCAGCTGATTTTTACTCCGACCCCACGCAAAAGAAAAGCAGCGACACTAAAGATCGATGAGACCACAGGTTGGCATGTGCGGTCTGAAATGGAAAAAAAGAAATAAATCACAAGTTATTTTGAATTTTGTCTTGTGTGATGTGAAATAGACGTGGTGGGTAGCGCGGTCACCTCACAGCAAGTAGGGCCTGGGTTCGATTCCCCGGCTGGGCGACCAGGGTCCTCTCTGTGTGGAGTTTGCATGTTCTCCCCGTGTCTGCGTGGGTTTCCTCCGGGTTCTCCGGTTTCCTCCCACAGTCCAAAGACATGCAGTCAGGCCAATTGGACATGCTAAATTGCCCCTAGGTGCGAGTGTCTGTGTGAATGTCTGTCTGCCCTGCAACGGACTGGTGATCTGTCCAGGGTGTATCCTGCCTTCTGCCCGATGACCGCTGGGGTAGGCTCCAGCACCCCCTGCGACCCAGAAGGAGAAGTGGCTTAGAAGATTTTTCTAGAAATCTCCTAGAAGATTTGGTTTTTCTAGCTAAAGTTAGCTACCAGAAATATGGAGAATGACCGAATCAAATGGCACTTTTGCAACTTCGAGTTCATACTTTGCTGTGTAGACTGACCGCGGTAATGACATTTATATAGTTTGGAAAGTCGTGTTCACGTTTCAAGCAAGACCGATGTATATTTTTATTACAGAACAAAGCATTTCAGCAGTTAACGAAATAAAAGCCCTTAGTGTGTAGTGTTACTCTTTAAGCATGATGGCAAGTTTGTACGTGTAAGTTGTGTATTGTCAGTGCAACAGTTCATCACATACACCTAAACAAACCTCACAGACAGTAAATAAGTGTAAAATCCCTCGTGTTTTTTGTTCTTATGCATATGAAATGTTTCCCATTGAGTTTTCCTTTTTAAATGAAAGGTATTCTGTATTCAATTAGCAATCATTTTTGAAGCATCCATCCTTAACTGTAATCTAACCTACCCGATTCCGCCCAGCGAGCACTTCAGCAGCTTCGGAAAAATTAGAGCCAGATGTGTTTTTGTGACTGGATGTAAACTCTGCAGTATAGTAAATCTCCACAAGCATGTTTGGGAGCATCTACTTTATACGGATCAGCTTCTGCTGCTGTGGCATCCTCAAATGTTTCTCTTTCCACCTGCAGAACATCTCAGAGGGCAAATACAAAAGCTTCGAGGAGTTCAAAGCAGATGCTCAGCTTATCGTGCACAACACAGCTATTCTGCACGGAGGTTAGACTGATTGTGTTGGGATGGTGGGAATACTTTATGTAATAATGATGGGTGCATCGATTGCTTACTCCAGGTGGTTTCTTTCACTACAGCACATAGTGATCAGACGGAAATCGCCAGGCTTCTCTACAATGACACATGCCACGAGGTAAGAGCTCAAATGGAAGCTCATAAAATGTTTTCATTAAGCTGTTTTTAAATATTTCATTTATGTTGGTGTTATTAGTGAATTTCCATATGCTGCAAGAGGCAAGTCTAGAAATCATAATGGCAGCTGATTTACACCAAGTCTGTGAAAGTGTTGTGTTTTTGCTGCTGTCGGAGGGGAAATTGGCTAATTTCCTTTATATATTTGATTTTCTCAACAGTTGAATGAGTTACTTTTGTGCAGAAACTGCTTCCATCTGTCCAATGCTCGACCGGACAACTGGTTTTGTTACCCATGTGTAAGTACTGGACTAGTTTTGAAGTCCATGTTGAACTACTGGATTAGTTTTCCACCCCACTAAATTCAGTTTTTTACCTTTTTATGTTTAGGCACCCAATCATGAGCTGGTATGGGCCAGGATGAAGGGCTTCGGCTACTGGCCTGCCAAAGTAATGCAGAGAGAAGGTAATCAGGTGGACGTGCGCTTTTTTGGCCACCAGCACCAGAGGTGAGGGCTAATTTTACACCCCTGCCTGTCTCTGTCTGTCTTGTCATTGTTTCTGTTGTTTATTATTCAGTTAGTCGATCGGTTGGCTATTCGAAATGTTATGCCTTTTGCTGTTTCCTCACATTTTTATCTGTGCAACAAGCAGTGTTTCTGTTGTTCTGCTGCTTTATAAAAGACCCTTTATTTATTATATTACCCTGCTTTATATATTGACCCTTACCTGTAATATGTCTAATGATCACATGTATCATATTACATTATAAAGCCTTAAAAGTTATTTTCAAGTAAATGACCTGTCAGCCTTATTCCACAAGTGTCAAATAATACACCCTTTTCACATCTCCATACCCAGCTGAAGTCAGCATAGCAGGGAAAACAATAAAGCAGTGAGAATGTATTATTTTACTTAATTTAACATGTTTATTTTTCCGCAAAATATGTTTTTTCTGGTGGAACAGTTTATTTTTCTGAGTAAACTTGACTTACAGTCTACAAGGTTTTCTTTGAGTATTACCTGCTGTCTAATGTTTACTGTATTATAGTCAGTGTGCTGCGGCTTGACAGTTAAGTCATTCATACTTATTGAGTGCGTTAACATGCACTTAATAATCCAACAACTGCAGAAAATCAGATTTTGTCAGTAATCCGATTAAAGCGTTTACATGTACTTGAGTAATCAGATATTGGTAAAACTCCAGGTCTGCATGAGTCAGTAATCAGATTTCTGCTTTGCACCCAGCCAATAAACTCACAGAAGACGTGACATAAACGTAACGTAAACTCAAAATTCATGTCGCAAACATGAACATGTGTCACCCAGAAGATAAATATTTAAATCCTTCATTTCGTCAAGCATGTAGGCTCAAATTGTTTTGTTGCTATCTCAGGGCAACGCTGCTTGCTTATGTTTGGTACCGTGGTCTGATTTTACACATGCTCAGACTGAGAAATATGAAAGAAATCAGAGTAAGAGTTCACATGTACTGAGAAAACTTGATCACTGAGCTAAAATCCAGCCTCTCTATCAGGTTCTTAATCAGATTTCTAGACCTTACTCCGCTTGTCTTTTGAGAGTCCAACCTTACCAATTAACACAATCGCTGCAAATAATCATGCAGTAAGTCCGTACAGTTTATTGGCTCATTTTCTGAATTTTAGCTTACTAAGGTAACACAACCACTTTTTCTTTATAATATCGTTTATTATCTCTCTCCTGTTCATATACGGCGTTTTATATCCGTTACCTTACTTACATCTGCAGACTTTTAATGTAGCTCTTGTCAAGCTTTCTTCTCTTTGAAAATGAAGTGTTCCACCAAAAGAACAAAGAAGGTAAATACCTTAATAAGAATGTAAAAATGTTTTCCTTACTGTGGTGACTTCCACTGCGTCGAATACAAGGGCATGAAAATGCTCTATTGTTGCGGCTCTAGTTATAATGAATATTATGGGTGGTGTGCCAATTTAAATCTCTTAGGAACACGCAAAGCACAATCCTGCCCATGAAGGGTGAATGCAGCTTGCTGGTCATCTTACCCGGTATGTTGATACCTGTGTGGTTTGCTTGCTCCAGGGCCTGGATCCCATCAGACAACATCCAGGAGATCTCTGTGAGTGTGCAGCAGCTACAGGTGAAGCGCAGTGCGGGCTGGAAGAAAGCCTGTGAAGAGCTGGAGCTGCACCAGCGCTTTCTGCGCGAGGGCCGCACCTGGAAGGGACGGCCAGAGGAGAGATCAGAGCGACCGGAGCGGCAAGACGAGCGGCAGGATGAGGCTGAGTCCAGCATCTCCTCCACCAGCAATGAGCAGGTGAGCACCATGGTTCCATCAACACTGCTGCCTGTGCTTGCTGAAGTTTTTTTAAGTGTTGGAGCAAAATTGAAGCAAAATTTTGATTGAAATGATGGTGCAGAAGAACCATGTGTGTTATTAGAAAAGTGTATAGTGTTGTCATGCATTCTTTAACACCTCGAGCATTTGCACATGTATATTCAATAAATCAGCATTAAAGTGATGCAGTCTAACTAAATATACACCACCATAACATTATGACCACCGCCTTGTGTCTACGTTCATCGACAGGACGCTGGTGGCTGGATATTTTTGGTCGGTGGACTATTCTCAGTCCAGTAGTGACACTGAGGTTTTTAAAAAACCAGCAGCACTGCTGTGTCTGATCCACTCAGACCAGCACAACACTCACTAACACACCACCACCACGTCAGTGTTACTGCAGTGCTGAGAATGATCCACCACCCAAATAGTACCTGCTCTGTGAGTTCATGGGGGTCCTGCCCACTGAAGAACAGGGTAAAAGGGGGTAACAGAGTATCAGAGAAACAGATGGACTACAGTCTGTAACTGTAGAACTACAGAGTGCAGCTATACAGTAAGTGGAGCTGATAAAATGGACACTGAGCGGAGAAACAAGGAGGTGGTCAGAATGTTATGTTGGTGTTTTCAGGTAGCTTTTATACTATATAGTGCACTGGAGCTATGCAACTAGAATTAATGTAATGTAATTAATATAGCTTTATAGAAATGACATGCCTGTGTCGCCTCAAAGCACATTCAGTTGTAATCTTAAATAAGCTTGCGTATGTGCTTTCTGAGACTGTATGACGCTATCCATAGAAGGAAAGGCTCAGTTCTCCTGCAAAACGTTCATTATTTTCTCATACTCGGCCACACTGATGAACTTTTTGTTGTGCCTTTAGTCCAAGGGTAACCAGGAGCCCAAAGCCAAGAAGAGCCGTCGTTCTCAAGCACCTGAACCCAAAGAGGAGGTACGCGTTCTTTCTAAACACCTCAGCCAGTACGCTATGCTGGGCTTCTTTACAGCTCGTCTGTGAGAATAACCCTTCACTCCTGTTCTGTCCCAGCAGGAGCCTGAGCCGGAGGTGGAGGCGGTGAGCTCCAGTCAGGAGATCCCCACCGCCACACCTCACCAGCCAGAGCGCATGTCCGTCTCGACACAGACCAAAAAGTCCAGTTCACCTTCATCTTCCTCTTCCTCGCCCACGCCCCGCATGCTCCACCGCAGCACACAGACGGTAAACGAGGGCAGCTGCCAGAACATGTGCCACGACAAATACACCAAAATCTTCAGCGACGTCAAGGAGATGATGAAGGCTGAGAACAAGCGGGAAACAGAACGCGTGCTCAAAGAGGCTCTGGACAAGGTGAGGGTCAAGCCTGTACTTTGTTTGGTTTATTTGTTGTTGATTGTAGGTTTATTGTTTCAGGCTTGTTGGTACAAATTTTGTTCGTTGGATAATTGGTAAGTAGTTTGGGGGAGGCTGAGCAGGGACTAGAGCTGCAAGTTAAACTGACCAAGTTAAAAAAATAGACAGCGTCCACAGCGAAGTGTCTGTGAACTGTAGTTGTTGACACACTTCCAACTGGCTCTTTAATGTTCATGTAAAACAAAAAGTTGTTCAGACAGACTGCGGTACACTACAGCAGAGGGAGAGAAATGGCTTCTGTTGTTGTAGCACCACTAAGGAAAACACTGCGTGGTGAAATGTCATTTTGAATGATGGTGCCCCCCCCCACCCCCCTCCCCCCAAAAAAGATCTGAATAGTTCGATTAGTCGATTAACTGAATAATAATTGATGAATCTATCAACTTTAGTTCAGGACTTATCTGAAAAAAGGCGTGTTTGTACTGTTACCATTAGTTTAAAATAAATGTAGCCCAAGATGCGTTTCATCAGTAAAGGTCTTCAGTTAGAAATGATTCTGCTGGTGTATGAAGTGTTAAAAATAAATATTAAAAATAAATAGTTTGGTAAGTTGAATGTATCATCATTTCATGCCAGACACCCATGTCACCAAAGTAGCCTGAGAAATCATGTGTAGGTGCGCTTTTATTTTATTTGATCAGATGATAAAAAAACTGCTCTGCAGAATTTGCGGTAGGAAGTAGGTGCACCATGAAGGCTTGATGCGTTCGATGAATCATCCCAAACAAGTAAGTAGTGATTGTTATCTGAGTATTGTAGCCTCCAACTCTGCTGTAAAATCATGCATTTCTTTTCAGATTAAACACTTTCATATCTTGGCAGCACAAACAGCAGGTCTGTTTACTATGACAGGTTTTTATCGCTGTTGGTGTCAGAGATGAGTAGCATCCACACGGCACAGTGCAGGAGCTGCAGGGCAAACAAGATCGTATCACCGGGCCTCGTTCACCAATTTATGTTCTTAGATTTGTTTTAGCAAAAGGTCCTAGGGAAAAAGTCTGTCATCAGGTTCTTCATGTGTTCTTAAACCATAGAACTGTTCACACCTTTGTGCTCTCGAGTGTGTGTAGGTTCTGTTCTTGCCTAAGAACAAATCCCATTAAGGAAACACCTGTGAAGGTCAGCATCTTTTGAAAACTGTACAAGTGGGTTTTAGGAAGAGAATGAGGCCCATTATATAGTGCGTAACACTACAAAATGCTTAACCCTTGTGTGGTGTTGATGTGTTTGTCACTCAGTGGTCTGGTGAATCCCCTGCTTTATTTTTTAAATCAATACAGCCATAACAATTTGTCACAAGTGGCCAGTGTAGGGTTCTCTTTTAGCAGCTGTAGCCAGTCAGCAGTCTGTCCATGTTGCCCACACACCCACACACACACACCCACACACACCAACACAAACAGCAGGCCATGTAGGAGAACAGAATGAAGGACACAGCACCTCCACACTTTTACCCCCCATTATATTACCACCTGTGTAATATAAATGTGTGGGGGGTGAACAGAGTGAAGAATGGGTTATTTTATATGTCATTTACAGAAAATAAGCAAAGGCCAAGAAATATGGGGTTGAAATAATAAATCACAATTTCTTTGTGTGGTAAACATTTAAAAGGAGTCCCTCAGACCTGAGCGCCACACAAGGGTTAAAAAAAAAAATAGTGGCAAGGGCTTTTGTGTTAACGGATGTGCATGTAGCACGATCATCATGGACTCATGGACAGGTTTATATGGATACGGATCTGTTTTGAATTATCTGCTGTATTTGAATTGTAATGAAAATACTGCTTCAGGGTGAGAATGAGAGGTCAGCAATCATCTGGAAATACCAGCCACTATTCTGAGCCTGTAAATTACTGTTTGGGCCACTCCTGTTCTACGTATATCGTTTAAATTGATTAGTCCTAGAAGCATGGACTGATTTTCTTTCACAGCTGATGATGATTCACAAATATAAAGTGTCTGAAGAGACCAACAACAGCAAAAGTGCAAACACTGGATCTTTGTACAAATTTTGTCATGCTCTCTCATCAGTCTGGAACACCTGTGCTCTAGCAGGGCAAGGTTGATGAAACAAATAAAATCTATCGTCAGTAGAACTCTTTACTGGGAGTAGCAGCAGCAGTACTGGCACGGTTATCGGAGCCCCTCTGCTCATTTCTCCACTTTGTTCCGTCTGTAAAGTTGCGAGCTGAGATGGAGGAGGAGAAGAGGCAGGCAGTGAGTAAAGCAGTGGCCAGCACTCAGGCTGAGATGGAGCGCAAGTGCAAGCAGGTGAAGGACAAGTGCAAAGAGGAGCTGATGGAGGAGATGAAGAAAATGGTGAGCCAGCACAAGCAGCTCATCTCACAGACCAAGAAGAAGCAGTGGGTGAGTGAACGAATGCAGCAGCAGACACGATCATTTAGACTTTAAACCTGGTACATTTCACCCAGACGATTTGAGGGCTGCAGAAGATTCATTACACACGACGCACATTACTGTTAGGAACTCGCTCAGTTCTGCAGAGAAACAAACACTAGCTTGTGCCCTATAGCATGCACTGTCAGCTCTTTGGAGATGTGAAACTCTCACAGGTGACTATCAGTTTTAACTTTAGGTGCAGTCTAAGTAAGTTTGTCTGCTCCAGATTGCGATCTAGCTCGAACGTTCTCAGCTGCATTTGTTACCAAGCTCTAAATGAGAGCATGCAGCCAGCTAGCCGTTCAGAGCTGTGGCTGCACTGGCCAGTAAAGCTGATGTGGCTGAGTTTAGCGTCCTCTGGTATGAAGCAGTTTTGAGTGGCTAGGAAACTTGATCACCCCCACATTAACTGACAGGAGCCGATCAAAAACATTTTCATGCTTTTACCTCTGCTTACCTGCACACAGAGCCAGCGGCCTGATCAGGGTTACCAGATCAGGCAGAAGCCCAGGATTTATTTTTTAAATTTTAATAACATTTATAAATGAGTAAAATAGGACCCATGCAGTGTAACAATACTGTGTACTACTACTGATGGTAATGATGATAATGATGGTACATTACACCGCTTGTCCTCATGGGACACGGGGTGCTGGTGCCTATTCCAGTGGTCACTGGGCGGAAAGCAGGAAACACCCTGGACAGGCCACCAGTCTGTTGCAGGGCAGACACACAGACATATACACTCACACACACTCCCTGAGGCAATTTAGTGTGTCTGGTCAGTATTATTATTATTATTATTATTAATAATAATAAAAATAAAAAATAATAATAATAATAATAATAATAATAATAAGTTACTGAAGTAAGATCTAGAACATGTCTTATCCTGAAACTGAACATTGCAAAGTTCAAGACCGTATTTGAGAGGATCTGAACATATTCAGTAGTTGCAGCCGTCTGTATTTTAGATGATGTGCTTTGCAGGTAAATTCAGTCAGAGGTGCAGTCTGGATGCTGGGGCTTCTTTTTCCTGTCTGGAAGAAAACATTACTTTAACTGCAGTCTGAGAGATGCATAATGTTCCCATTAGCTCACTGAAGCTGCCTGCATGTGTTTCCTTCAGTTTCTCTGCTGGTAGGCGAAGATGCTCCCTCACCACCAGTATATATTACATTTACATTTTCCATTATCCCCCCCCCCCCCCCCCCCCCCCCCCCCCCCCGTTTCATTCATCATCGAGCATTTTCAGACTGTCAAACACCGAAAAACAACAGCAGCAAAAATTTTGGTACAGTATGATGATGATGATGATGATGGCAATAATAATAGCAGTTTATATACAGTTTATATATCAGCTCATACTGCTTTATAACCAAGCAATAAACTTGATTTGAATAAACTAAAAGTAATAAAGTTCAATTGAAAAAATACATTTTTAAATGTTTTTCTGAGAGAATAAACTGGGCTTGATTGTCTGGAAAAAAAAAATGTAGAGCAGATGTTTTTCTTACACTGTGGCTCCCCCTGTCTGTCAGTGCTATAACTGCGAGGAGGAGGCCATGTATCACTGCTGCTGGAACACCTCCTACTGCTCCATCAAGTGCCAGCAGGAGCACTGGCACGCAGACCACAAACGCACCTGCCGCAGGAAGAGATGAGCCGCAGCCGGTCTCCACACGCCCTCGTACCTCCACCCATCTAACACGCCACGCTATCGGATGATTTTGTTTATACCCCTTCTCACCCCCCCAAGCCCCCCAGCCCCACCTGACGCCTGGAATCAGAAGTTTCAAACCCACGCGCCCCAGGACACTCTTTCCTCACCGTGGAGGAGGACTCGTATTCCGCTCTGATGAACGCGGGCAGGGCGCCGAGGAGAGGATTTTACGTTTGGATTATACTGTTTTACTTCTGTAAATCTCTTTTATTTGCTGTACAATGAAAAGAGCCTTGCTTGCCTACAAACTAACTGAAATGTGAAGTAATAACCTTTTTAAAACATGTGATTCTTAATCACTCGCCATGTAGATATTTTGACTTTTTATATAAGCGGACGGTGTTTGCCTCCTGCGTTGATTGACCTTGGTGGTGTTTTTCCTCTGCGCTTGGTTTTTATCGATGGTTGTGATGTATCATCTTTTTTGGGAACAGGGTTAAAGATGGCAGGTCGTTTCTGTCGGGATTAAAAAAAAGAAAAAAAATACAATCTCTTCCATTTATGAATATGCACATTTCATGTTACACTTTAAAATAGAAAGATGAATTTTTAATGAAAACAGATTATTTATGTGCTAATTTTGGGTCCATTTTCTGTAGCTAAAGTGTTATAAATCTTTGCTGAGTGGGATCTTGGTGAGGTTTATATGTGTGAAACACGCCCCCCCCCTCCAACCCCACTGTTTCCATACTTCATGCTTTGCTTGTGTGCCCTAATGCTACCTATGTTGTTTCCTTGCAGTCAGGGAGAGTAGCCGTGTGTCACGTCCACGTTTCACGATTCCGGTGTGGTCGCAAGGGAGTCGAATATGATGAGAATCATGAGGTCAGTTTGTACAGAGATCAGTGTAAATTCTGCATTTTAAAAATGGAATTTTAAGCTCTTTTACTAAAATTACCCATAAAGAAAGCAACTTATATCCCCGAAACGAAGCAGGGATTCACGCTCAAAGTTCTCACTCTGAACTAGAGAAGCTCTTCTCAGAGTTGGTGCTGACTGAAGAGTTTAGGAATCACAAGGACTTTGTTGTCTTTTTGCACAGACTCCTATGTGGTTTGTCCCTTTCTGAATCAGCAGGTGTCGATACACCTGAGTTTGCCTGTCTCTCCACGTCACTGTTGCACTACATGTAAATAACTGTCTGCCGCTAAACGTGACTATTTGATGAGATTTGCACGTTAGTAGCATTATGTACATTTCATGAATGCATTAACTATGTATTTGATAAAAGTCAATCTGTTAAAAAAAAAAAAAACAAAAAAAAAAAAGATATGGCAATTGTTTCATTCCAGTGCGCATGAAAGTCGTTATTTCCCATTCGTTTGCCGCATTTCCTCTGTGAATGCACCTTTTATTTGTTTTTATGAGGTAATTTGACATCACTTTGTAACTGCGAACAACCTTTTTTCTGTTTTATTTTCTTTTCTCTTTTTTTCATTTTTAATTTATGTGGGGGGGGGGATGACAGACTACTGAAAGAACGGCCACAGTCCAGCTGGCAGTCTGCGCCAGGCGTAGTCTTTCCTTTCATATGTGCTTACGGATTAATGTGGTGTAAAAGTTCAAAGTCCTGCCCTTCCTGCGCGTCTCGGTCCGAGGTGCCCCCTCCTGCATTTCAGTATGTAACAGTACTATGTATAAACAATAAACATATCATCAAGCGGTGATAGTGGTTTTGAAAATCTTTTTGGAGGCAAATGAAAGGGTTTTATTTGGGGACTTGTTTTTTTTTCCTTTTTACGAAGCCAATGCAAACTTAACAATGACAGTTTTACCAATCAAAGCACTTTATTGCACCATATCTTGTGAAGGTAGGCCAAAGCAGGCTTCTATAAAAGTGTTATTTAATACTTTTAATTATGTGTACAAAACAGAATTTCAAACACACCTGCACCATACAAAATAATTTTTTTTGTCTTTTTTTCTGTAACCAACAATATTTACACACACCATGCAGACTCTCTCACGTAGTAAGTCTAAGATTTCCAACAAAAAAGGGAAGGAACGTCACAGGTTGAAAGTTATGTGCACATTTTTTTTTTTCTCTTTTTCCAAATGGGGAAAACATTTTTTTTTTTTCCATTTTTGTATGGGAATGACAACACTAATGCTTCCGAATACGTACGTTAAGACTTTTCCTTCTTTTTAAAAAGAAAAAATAATTGCATTGTCACTCTATGAAGAAGTGTAAACTTGGTTCCCATACACAGTACAACTTTAATTACACTTATGAAAAAAAAACCACAAACAAAAAAATAAAGATAATTGTACGGGGGACGGCCGGACAGCACTACAAGACCCCCACCTCTGCACCTCGAGGATTAGCTACTCGCGCTAGACGTCGCAACCCAAACCATACGCAGCGATAAGGCAGGAAAGGGCAACGTTTTGCTGATCTCGGATGACCGCTAGTTTTCTGGAATTAGAATAGAACAAGCACTCGTGAGCCAAATCATGTCCTAATGTAATGTACAAGTGACAATTCATATGCTTTCCTTTGTCCGTCTCTTAATTAGCTGCTGTATTTTTCACCTGTCAGATTTGTATATTGCATATACCTGCAGTTCCTTGGCTCGAAGGTGTGCCAGGTAGGATGAAGACTCTAAAATGACTAAAGCAGGAAAGCAGCAAAGCAGGTAAGATTGCATTAACTTGCACATAATGTAAAAATGGGTTGCGGGCAGCTGCAGCAGATGTTTTTCCGGTTGTGTCTTTTATGGAAAAAGCACAGACTGGGATGGCTTCAATGTGACCGGTCAGCCTAAATGCGCATCTGTACAAACCTGCTAATAAGTTACTCGCAGAAAAGTTTAGGATACAAAAACAAAAAAAGGAAGAACTCAAAAAGCAAACAAGCAAAGAAAAAAACAAAAAAACGTGAGTAACGTAAGAAGTGCAGCAGTTCAGCCAAAGGTGTGACACTGTGTGTAAACAGAGCTCCAGGCACATGGTAAGAATTCTTTTCGTAAGGGCATTACACGATGCATCCATCTGATTAAAAAAAAGATGGGGTTTTTTTTTCTCCTCTTTCTCTGTTCGCAGTGACGTTATTCTCGGCTTCGCTCGTGTGCGCGTTAAACGTTCGTCAAACTTCTGTCTACAGACACCATGCAAGTGGCAAGTACTGCATCGGAAACTTCATTGGTGACTCCTAGATCTTATTTTAATATTTATATATATTTATATTTATTTATTTATATATATAATTTGTATATTTATATTTTTTACATATACTTGATGTGATACTACTCACTCAAGATGATACAATGCTTTGTTTTATATTAGCAATATTATTTAATGAGGAAAACATTTCCAAATGTCTTCTCTCACACACTTCTAAAAAGAACAAAATAAATAATAACTATTTTCTGTACATAATTACACAACTTGACTTGTGTTTACCTTCATCTTTGTACAATGATATTAAACATGTAATTGAAAAAGCAGGGATTTTTTTTTTTTTTTTTTTTTTTTTTTTTGCATCCTGCTATGGGGACATTTACAAAGGTCATAAAATGAAAATGGGCAAATTGCTGGAGGACGGTTGCAATTATACATAGAACTGTATTGGTTTTGTACCTCTTTTAAAAAAAAAAAAAAAAAAAGTGTCCTGCATCGTTTATGTATGTAGAATTTTGAACAAGTTACTCCAAATCTACAGTAAACGTAAAATACACAGTTTGCCACAGTATGTAGATATTTAAAAGTCCTTCGCTCATGTAGGGCTGACTGAAAATGAGCAACGCTGCGATACCGTACATGAAAACAGAGCGACACTTGTAAAAAGCGATATCCAAACGAGCAAAAGCAGGGGCTCTTCGTCCATCCTGGAGAAGGACGGTTGCTTCCTTTCTTCCAAGATGAATGGATTCTTCCTTCCGTCTCTGTCGGTCAGAGCGCTCACATTTTACATTTTCTCCATGACGGTCCATCACAGTCAGTATTTTTCTCTTTTCATGAAGATGACCCCACCAGTCATTCGTGATCTTCAAACATACACACATACACTGGGGCTACATATTATAGGCCACGTAGATGGGGTCCAGCTGGTCCGCGAGGAAGCCGTCGCGCAGGTGCATCCTCTGCTTCTCTCCGCGGGAGTTAATGGGGATCACGCCGACGTCCACCACTACCACCACGCCCACGATCAGGTAATGCTCCTCCAGCACTGCGTTTGTCACCAACGGCACCAGGTCCAGCGCCTCCTGCTCCGAACCCTCCAGCTCCACTACCACCACCAGCAGGTTGGTCCAGGGAAACACCGCACTGCAGAAAATAAACAAAACAAAAAGTTACTCAGCTAAGCCACCAAAACAGGCCTCCTAGTAAACGAAGCACAGAGCTGAAAACAGGGCCGATACCACTCCATGATGCTCTTGTGTGCGCGGATGACGGAGGTTTCGATGTCGATGGGGTGGTACCTCATCCCCCTCAGCTCCATGGCCTCATCCAGAGCGCCCACCACGTACAGCGCATCATGCCTCTCTGTGAACACATCAGACATAAGAGCTATTAGCACACTGACATCATTCCATATCAGTGATGTAGAAAATTCATCACAATATCAATTTTAAACTGGAACAAACAAAAGGCACACTGATGTAAACGACACAGTGCAGTCAAATGCAAACATGAATACCCCTGAAATTGTTTTTTTCTGCACGTTTTTGTTTTGGGACAGCGGGAAAGTGGACCCAGGTGCAGAACTGAAAGCCAGCATAAAGGGAAAAGGGGAGTAAGGAGACATATGGGGGCAACGGAGAGTGTGTTTGGTGCTGCTAATGAGGTGACCTGGACCGAACCGTCGCTGTAATGATTGGCAGTCCGCTGCGCCGCTGGGATACACTGGCGACCACGGGCAAAGCACCTCAAGGAAGGTGGAAATGAAGAGGTTGGGACGAACGGAAGACAAAGGAAACGCCTCAAGCAGCGTCTCAAACAGGCTGTTAGAAAAAGGCGAAATAAATGATCAGAAAACAAGACGCTTCCTCTGTGATCATGAGAGGAAGGTCAGCTTTAGGTTTTGCCAGTTTGCTCTTTGAGGAGCAAACACTTTTGCATGGCTCGGAGCCGTCTCTTGTTCAAGCAGCCTTCTGAGCTTTTACGTAGTTTTGGGGTTAAGTAGTTTTCCCTCTTTTGCTTTTCCAGCTCTTTTCTTTTTTGTTTCGTATCGGGTCAGCCTGATTAGTCCACAGCTCCTCGCCACCGTTGCCCTCTGCAGGCAGCAGGCGGGGCCAGCTGGACCCTTACAGTTTTAATGTATAAAACTAGCAATTTTAATTAACAATACTGGGAAAAAAACTAAACATTAAAAATGGCTTGTGCATTTAGCATTTTATTTTTTTCTCAATATGTTAAGCTCAGCAAGTCAATAGAATTTGCGCACTACAATTTGCAGAAACACACCACACTGTCAAAAATGTAGAAATGTAAAAAGGCCAGCAACCTGGTTGCCTTAATTTTTGACGTCATTCTACTTCTAAAGGACAACAATGATCTGTGGTTTACATTCTGTTTTATTATCTGAAGTTTTGTGAAGCAACCAGGATACTCACTAAGTTAAAACACAATCATTTTTTACAGTGCATATTTCTGTTTATAGTTGTCACTTATAAAATCCAGTTTAACCAAGGGTGTCAACTTTTGCATACAACTATATTTAAGACTTTTTCAAACGAGACCCGAGGATGAAACCGTGGAGAAAACTGTCAGAGTGAAAAAGCCCCAACATTCACCTCCGCTGGCGTCGGTCAGCTCTGTGCGCCGCAGGAATCCCAGGTAGCCTGTGCGCGCCCACACGGTCTGTGTGTCTCCGAAGCTCAGGCGGGAGTTAAAGTGGTCAGACTGCAGAGCCTCGTCTCCATACACGGTGAAGTAGCCGCTGCCGTTATGACCGCTGTGCACCCAGATCTGCAAGCACAGAACAGCGATGAAGAGACCAGCCTCAGCTGTACAGGCTTCACACACGGGTCACTGACAGAGGCAGTGCATCATTTTTACCTCACAAAAACCATCTTAAATCTAGTTCATATTTATTCCGGTTTTTGTTTTAAGCTATTTTACGTACTGTTTTATTCCACTGCCCAAGGGCCCATATTATAGAAAGCTGAATGTCCTGTTTTTGTAATAAAAGGCGATAGAAGTGATATAATAAAACCACACACACACACACACACACACACACACACACACACACACACACACAATTAGTGTGCCTCAGTGGAAAAAATAAATTACAAGAAAAATGTAGGATATGAACCCTTCTAAAAATAAGCAGAATTATCTGGATTATTTCTCAAAAAAAGCAAAATTGTCAGTCACAAATCACTAGATACATTATATAGGTGAAAAAGTCCAGAAGTAGTTGAATAAACCTCTAATAAATAATGAGAAAGAAATGCAGTCATGTGTAAATTTTGGGCAGCCTGACCAAAGGACATGTTAACTAAGTGAGCTCATTCTCCACAGAGACACACTTCTGCACCTTTTAATGCACAGCCACTGTTTATTTGTTGAATTTATTATATTGTGACATCAAATGTGGTCTGTGCAAAAGTTATGGCACATTTTACCAATATTTGCAGAAATATGAGAGCATTTTCTCGATTTGTGCTTCAGCAGTCAAAAACTCTGCATGCTGTTTCACACGAGTCTCCGATGCGGACTGAATGAAGAATGAAGGGTTTCTGGCGTGACGGTCAGTCCTTAGTGATTTCCTAAGTGTCCACTGGTCAGTTTCACAAAATGTAGATGGACACATGAATCCCCCAGTTCCACACGGTGAGAGGCAGATGACGTGCATCTCAGCCCCTCTTCATAGTCTGATAACTCCGGCTGTGAGTCACGTATGATCTCGTGATAGGACGGAATGTACAGATTCAGGAAACGTTTGAACCGTGCTTCTGCGCTGGATTATCACAAAGATAGAGAAGCATACGGAAACCTCGAATTTGGCATGCAGGTGTGTTTGTAGACCTCAGAGGGTTACATGTGTTCTTTGTATGGTGGGTATTAACTTATTTTGACGTATTAACAAAACATGCACTTTTGCACACAACTCTTAACCATTTTCAGTTTTTTTCCACTTGCCAAGACTTTTTTTTTTTTTTTTTCCAATTTTATCCGAACCTGTCTCACAAACACTGCACTGACGGTGCAAAACTCTTTATTTATTGTCAATAACAAAATAATAAATCAAAAATTGTTATATTCTAGTATTCCGTTTGTCACTTATCTGAAAAAGAGGAAATAAGGTCACAAACAAAGCTACACACTTAAGGGTTAAAAATGGAAATACCTCGCCGAGATGAGAATCTCCCAAAGGGCCCTTGGTCTCCGGATTAGCAATGATGATTCGTACTCCAGGTAAAATCTGAAATGAAGATTATTTTAGGGCGAGATTGTCAGGTTTGGTGTGAAATCAACCCACACAATGAAAGGTGTACATGAGGAGTAAATAGGCCTCTGTTTACCTTTCCAGACTCCATGAGAGGCAGGCTATGAGGAGAGCCTCGCTCAACCAGCCGCACTCTGAAAGAAAGAAAAAAATCTTTATTCTGCTCTTAAGATTTCCCAAAGACTTCAAACCAGTCCTAAACAGTGTCAGTGAGAAACGACACAATCTACCAAACTACAACACTACTGTTCAGCAAAGCCAACATTCCTCAGACAAGTAAAGCCAACTGTTCAACGTGACGGAGCTGAAGGAACATGCACTTCTGAAAGGAGGTTATTCTGGACATGAATTTGCAAAATAAACAATAGAAGCATTTGTATTGGTTACTGATGCTCGCTGCTTGTAAATGTGTCTGCAGTGATTGTCCCATATTAGGCAGCCTTGCCAGTAAACTGTAATTAGAGTTCTGACTACGCAGCCACAGCCTGCACTATCCCGTCCAATTAAAGACAAAAAGGGAGTCTGTCGGCAGAGCAGCCGTCTGCTCACAAACACACTTTAATAACTGTTTAATTTTATGGAGAATGTTGTAAAGATGACAAACGAGGGCAGGAGAGCACTACGGAGTCGCTGCTTTCACTGTTCGGGTTCATGTTGATGAATACTGCGTCTGCAGGGTTTGGAAAAGCCTTGGAATGTGAACATCAAAAGGCCAAAAATATACTTCAAGCGAAAGTTCAGGGAAAAAAAATCAAAAGCAAGTCATTTTTTCACAGAAGTAGTTCATCAGTCATGTGTTTGAAGTTAGTCTGCATTAGAGCTACAAGACTAGCATAGCTAACCAGTAATGCACGCATGTGTCCTAATAATTAGCACTGAGCAAATTGCAGGCCTAAATCTGAAAGAAGCCTCACTATTTTCTTCATTGAGGTGCAGCAAAAATCAGGCCGATGTGATTTTGGAGGGAACACCGTCATTTGTAAAAGTTTGGGTGCCCCTGGACACATGATTTGTTGATTCAAGTGAAAATAAGTTGACACCCCCTCTACAGAGATACACAATTACTGTTTATTTGCTGAATAAAAAAAAAAATAAAAATTTTTTTTTTAAATCAACACAAAATGTGGTCTGAGCAAAAGTTGCGGCACATTTTGTGCTTGAGATTTTTCCAATGCATTAAATTTTACACTAAAATTTACAGAAAAATGTAATTTAAATTAAATTTCCATCCATCCATTTTCTAAGCCGCCTCCCTCAGGGTCGCGTGGGGGTGCTGGAGCCTATCCCAGCGGTCATCGGGCAGAAGGCAGGATACACCCTAGACACGGGGAGAACATGCAAACTCCACATAGAGAGGACCCCCGTCACCCGGCCGGGGAATCGAACCCAGGCTCGCTGTGAGGCGACAGCACTACCCACTGCGCCACCGTGCTGCCCTTAAAATAAATTAAATTAAATTAAATTAAAGTCTCCTGTAGAAGACGTGTTGACTCATTTTATTAGACAATCAAAAATCATGTAATTTGCCCAGGACTGTTCAAACTTTTACATTTAACTGTATAGCTTGGCTAGTTAATATTGACTGGTTAACCTCTTGTTGTTTGTTTTGCAGTTGTGAACAACAAGCTGCAGTAAGTTCACTGAAGCTCTCAATGATGTTTACAAATTCACAAGGTTAAAATGAAGCAAAACTAAATGCTAACTGCTTTTTCGTGTTTCTGTATCCCATTCTATTGGAATTGGTGAATTGGATTTTTCACCAGGGAAATTTTACTTTACAGTGTTCAGTGTGATGATGGCATAAAACACCAACATCTATACAGACAAATTCTAATCTGAGTACAACTAGAGATGGCACTATAACACTTTCTTTTCTGATAGTGATACTGAAACCAAAAACTACTACCTAAAATAAGTTTTAAAGCTTGTTATAAGTGAAAGTGGTGTTACTGAGTCAGGAGAAAAGAAACACTTCGTTATAATTTAAATGTTCAAGTCAGTGGTGTCGGGTTGGATTGTGGTGGTGTTTTTCAGACCACATCGTATTAACACTGCAAGCACAGTTTAAAAAAGGAGGTCCAGCTTGATGTATAAATCTCAAATTCAGAATCAACATTATGATGAATGTACTGATGACAACAGCAGATCATTTACTCACATCCTCAAGAAAACACATCCTTTTGACTGACTTCTCAACATGTTCACCATCAGAGGCACAACCAACATTTCAAAATGTTTATGATGTTCAAATCACTCACCTGTCATGTCTGAGGGCCCTCATGTCCACGTACACAGTAGTTGGGTCTGGTCCAGAGGTGCCCTACAACCCATACAGAGCACATGTTAGTTGGATGTTACCCTTCTCATAATCAAGGCTTTGCTGAGTGCACCAAAGAACTGAAATATTCTTTCTTTTAAAAAATAATCAAGTAGTATTCTTAATTTAGTAAAATCAATACAATGAACAAAAACAAACAAAAAAGACTTGAGTGGAAAAAAGTGCACATCAGCCAGATGCAAGCAGAAAAATCTCATCTCAAACCATCACCCACAGATGGCTCTACAATGAAAAGTTTATAAAGCGGAGAGAAGGCTGGAGCTGTGAATGACAGGGCTGGGATGTTAAAAGTGACGGTGCGTGGGTGCTGAGAGGAAGAGACACAGAAGTGTTGTGGAGACAAGCAGACAGGCCTCTCCGAAGTTTGTTATAGCTCTCCAGCCACAGAGATGGTTCACTGAACGCTCATGCCTGTCAGTCACTTCACTGCTGTGATCTGCTCACTGATCAGAGATCGTTTCTTAGTACTAGGCTCTGACTGATGCATTGGTTGGTGGATTACATCTGAAGTACTCGCACAGTCCTGTGCGAAAGTCTGGCCTTCAAGAGACCGGCCTTCATTTATTTAATTTCCAGTCAAAGCTTCCACTGAGTATTAATAGGAGTACATTTTTCAGGAGATATTTGAGAAGATCAGATATAAAATAATCCACTTGCATAAGGAAGGCGACAGTCAAAGACTATGAGTGTAAAAACAAGCGTTTCCAGAACTGGAGTTCAAATAATTATTAAAAGATGCAGAGAAAATTGGACTCCTAGCTGAGAAAGAGGTGAAAATCAAGCAGCTTCAGATCTGAAAACGTATTCATCCTTCCACTGTGAGAAGACGACTCAGCGCGGTGGGTCTGAAAGGATGTCTGTCTGTCAAGAAGCCTCAATCAGAAAAGGAGGAGACAAACAAAGAAGCTGAACAATGGACTGAGTCCAGACCTCAACATCACTGAATGTGTTTGAGATTATCTAAATGCAACCCACTTCTAGGACTTGGAGAATTATCTGGTTCTATTGACTTGCATTAAAAGTAAAGTAGTTTTTTCCCCTTCTCCTGTAAAGTCATTATTTTGGGGATATGAGGTTTTCTTCTGACAACAGCGATATATTATATTTAGCTGGTGTGGCTTCTGTGTAATGTTCTGTTAAATACATACATCTGCTTTTTTCCTAAAGCAGAAAATGAAAAACCTGTACTTATTGGCTGTTTTGACTGGAAATTAAATGAAGAATGGTCGTCTCTGACTTTTGCACGGTACTGTATTTCGTGGCTTGTTTTGTATTATAATAAAGAACACCTCTGATATGTGAAGATCACTCAAATCATTGTGTGTGTGTAACAGTGAGTCACTACTTGCTCATGTTTATGTGACTTTTGATTATAATAACAAAACATGTTATATTCTAACACAGAATGTGTTATTACAGAAAAAAAATAATTACCAGAAAACACCACAACTGCTAAGAATTATGAAAAACTCCATCCTTTGTACTACAATTTTTTTGAGTATATTGTAGATTTTTGAGTTTAAGAAACGGGGACTGACAATCAGACTTAATTCACTGTTGACAACTATATCCGTCAGTCAAGCACTGTTTAACTAGCAAATTACAGCTGCCAATATTATCGGTTATCTAACTGCTCAAGCTCTTAAAATCAATATCCCTGTCTGTCAGAAAATGTTCATTTTTCAGTTGGGATCTTTACCAGGCAGTGAAGAAGCCCCCTTTCCATTTAACCAAGAGCCATGACAGAACCAAACCCATTCATTCGCTTGCAGGGAAAGGAAAGTCATTGGAGCATGCAGCTTTAAACCCAACTAAGCCAGCACAAATGATGCACACACTAAGAGCCTAACAGACCCACAGCCCTACCCCTCTCCCAGTGGGCCAGGGCCCAGCAGGGGGCACCCTCCAAGTGGACATAGACCATAGCCATGCTGTACAGGCAAGACTGACTCCATCAAAGCCCGTTTCAGGTCACTGATTCCATATGAATTGACTACATATGGGCTCATTTTCACTTCATGTGTCGAAACCTGGCTCAGTTAATGGTTCACAGTTGGCGAATTACAGTTGGTCTATAATTCTGGAGGTCAGTGGTGGACAATAAAACAGAATGAACTCAAACTCCACCATGTGGCCATCATCTTACCATGCTATGGGCTATAAACTGCTGCCTTCGCGTGCTAATGGAAGTAGGGCTGGGTGCTCTGATTCAGTGCTTTTATGGTACTGACAGAATCGCTTCAGTAAATAAAAAGTGTCATTCGATACCAAATTTCAATACCTAAGCAGTGAGTTTATCAGCTTTAGTGAGCAAATAAGCATGTTTGTTCCAAAATCTCTACTGGTGACTGAGTTCTGTATGTTATTATGAATTTTTAGCGCTTCTTAAATTGTTCCTTTGATTACTCCACAATCTGTTGAGATTTACCTCAATATTTTTTTCAGGATTTTGAATTTAAGCCAAGTTATCAGTTGTACCATCAGTATCAAATTATTGACCGATACCCACACCCAACTGGAATTAAACAAAGCACGAGTTCCTGACCTGTAAGTTAAAACTCAGGACAAAAAAGGAAAAAAGCTTTTTTCTAGCCTTTACACTTTCATTATGGCATTTTACTGGTTAATGGTAGGTCATTTTTTATAAGGAGGATTCAAAAAGATTCATCCAATTTAAAAAAAAAAAAAATGATGGTTTAAAATGAGTATAAAGTTTATTATGCAATTTTACAAGTGCTCAGTCTGAACCTCCTCAAGCTGTACGGACACCATCAACGCCATAGTCGGTCAATTTCATTCCATACTTGATTGAGCATGTCGGATGTCACTGCAATCCAGTGTTGTGGACCCAATGCCAAAATCTCTGAGCTGTTGGAGGTTCACTGTCGACGGAAATCATGTTGCACAGTTATGACGAACTATACGACCCTCTCTTTCAATTGGTATGTGATTGGTTCTTAGGCACCTCACTAAAAATATGGTGCTTTGAAATTACATTAATCTTTTTGAATCAAATCCAAAATTGCTCAATTGCATTACGTGCATTTTACAATATTGGAAAATGTTAGAGATAACAAAACAGCCTAGCTAACTAGCTTACATTAGTGGTGCATATCAAATACACTCCCAACTAGCCACATAACTAGCGAACACATAGTATACATACTAGTAAATTAGCAAACGGGCAGATTTCGGTCTGTTTCCTAATTTAAAGTAACACTAGGGATGTGCATGGTACTTAGAGTACTTGATTAACCGTTCTAGGTGCCTGTATTAGAATAGTGGAATTACTATTTGGGAATTTGTGAAGTTCATCCACTGAGGAAAAAAGGCTTTGTTTATAAGTGCTAGCTCACTGCCTCATCTAAAGAGGCAGCCATTCATTAACTCTCAAATACTTGAACATCAAAATGAGTCAGAATGCACATGTCTAGAAAATTCCTTGTATCTGCATTGGATTGTATTGTTGGTTGGTTGGTTGGTTGGTTGGTTGTCGTAAGTGTCTCCATACTAGGACTAATAAATGATCCAGCCAATGGCCCAAACGAGGATGGAACCCTCTACCTTGAGGCATTCTTGATATCTTGTAAGGCACTTAAATGCAGAAACTTTACTATTAGGACTTTGCAAGTGCAAAGTTCGACCATTTCACAAGCATGTGAAGGCAGCAAATGCTACTGTGGTTATCTGAACTCACTGAGCCCATGTGCAGATCAACATGATGGGTCTGGAGGGTCCCACTGGGATGGGGGTTTAAGCCTCAGAGCTCTCTCTCCTTCTAAGGGCACTAGAGTCAGCAGCCATTAGTCTATTAGTCCATTTAGCCTGGTAATCCTGCATCGCCATTGAAACAGGTGGACATGTTAGAAAAACACCCACACCTTCGACCACCCCCATTAGCACAAGGCACGAGGCATGTGGCGTCTCACGCCGGGGAAACCAGAATCTGGCAAAGCTAGTGACCCAGACCCACACCACAATCAGCACGGGGGGCAAGGGAGTGTGGGGCGTCCCTACCTGATCAAGCTTCCCAAGCCTGTGAGGCTACAGCAGCCAGTGATGAGACGAGGGGGTGGACAAAGAGAGAGAGAATGAGAGGGAGAAAACCAGGGAGGGAGAGGAAGAGAAAAATGAAGGTGCAAGATAAAAGAAGAAGTGATAGACAGGAAGATAAAGGACATGACAAAAAGAATAAAAAAAAAACATACATAAGAAATGAATTGTGGGCAAAAATAATCAGTGGAAAAGAAAAAGATAAAACCACATGCAAAAATGACACAGGTGACAGACTGAGGTAATATGTGGTCAATCTTTGAGTGTAACTCTACAACTTCACATCTGCAAGCCAACTTTGTAAGGATGTAAGTGCAATGGTTCAGAGAAATCTTAGATTTTCTGTAAAGAGACTTTTCTCAGTCCCCTCAAACCAAATCCAGGTCTTCATTAAAGTTGCGCTGATTTCTTGGTGTGGTTTAGGACACAGTATGACTCCCTGCACAAAGCCTCAACATGCAGCCACAAAGTATTTATGGGAAAATTAACACTTTACTATAGGGTTTTGTTCATATGGCTATATGACACTTACATAAACTTCATGACAGCTAACAACTATACATAAATATTTATAAATGCTTATTCCAATTGGCAATATCCGTCATAAAGGCTGCTTTAGCTAATTTATATCAAAATTGACAAATGTAACCTTTACAGCAAGTCTGCCTGCTGGGATAAGCATTTACAAACGGTTATGTAGGGTTATGTCAGTTGTCTTACGTAGCCTAATGAACAGTACCCTACAGTGAAGTGTTACCAAAAAATTTTGGTGACTAACTTCTGATAGCAACATCAGCCTCATAGCTCCAGTGCTAAAAAAAAAAAAAAAGAAAACATAACATGTCCTGGCTAATCAGCTACACTTTTTGAAGTGAAAACTAATTGAAAACTGAAATCTAGATTTGAACTGTTGGTTTAACACTGTCAAAAATGAAAAATTGCTGACAAAAGATGAAACGCAGAACTGTAAACATCCTTGTGTTTTGTTACCGTCCCTCCTTCACTCTGGATATAATAGAACAGCGAGACGGTAAGAAACCCTCAAAGACAGACATTAAGATGTACTCATAACAGCGTTATAAAACCAAGTCTTACCAAAAGTCTCATGAGAACAATTTATCACTATCTTGACTCAAACTTTTAAATACACTCACAAATATATTAACTCCAACCTATACCTGTATTCTCTGCATCTCAATTTGAGACAAAAATCAATTTCACCTGCCAAAATGAAACACACATTTGCTCTTAGTTTGATGGATTTCTGAGACATGAGCAAAAGCATAAGCACAGTTAAACCACAGGCACTCTTGGCAACAACTTGAGGTGCCAGGAGCTCAAATCCTCTCTCTTAATTCCAAGCACCATTCCAGCTGTGCAGACAGAAGTCTAGAGGTTGTGAAAATGTCAGGACAAGGATTATGGCCCAATCTCTACATCAGCCACACACACAGACAGACAGACAGACAGACAGACAGACAGACAATCTGGGATTATGTAACATACCTTATTAATGTAGCAGGTCTGCAAATAACCTGATTTCTGTAGTTAATTAATCTATCAACTATTAAATAATCTACTAAATCAAACCATTATGACTTGTGGTTCCTGGTTTTGACCTGCCAGATGCAGAGTATGAGAGTGGATCAGCACTAATATCTGAAAATATAATTCTTATTATAAGTCAGAGTTCACCCCCAATAATGATGGAAAACAGCTTGTTTATTTTAAGGATGTGCACATGGCCTTGGAACTCATTTACTAGAGCTTGTGTAGCAACCTGATATACTACAATGTAAGTCACTATGAACTTACAACAGCAAGAGCTCACATGTGTTTGCAGTAACAACTTCTGAACATAAGAGGTGACAGTTTTCAAAAAACTCAAAAAAACTTTTTCAAAAAAAAAAAAATAAAATATTTCACCAAATCAGTTAATGTTAAAAGGGCAGATACAGTCAGATACAAAAAAAGTGTGACCACCCCTGGTCCAATTACGTTTTCTTGTTTTTCTAAGTGTAAATAAGTTAATGCTGTTACTGGACGTCGGGGAGGCGGAGCCAAGTGCAGAACTGAAAGCCAATGAAAAAAACGGAAGTAAGGAGATTTATTGGGGCAACAGAGCGTGTGTTTCTGACGTTGTAAATCCGGTAACCCAGAGCCGGGTTTGAACCACCACTGTATCGATCAGCGGTCCGTGGCGTTACAACTGCGCCACCGGGATGCACAGGAAACCCCGGAGGAGGCCCTTCAAGGAAGGGAAGGAAAAAAGGCGGGAACATTGAACAAAGGAAGCCATAACCAGCATGCTCAAACAAAGGCTGAGTTGGAAACGTGAAATAAAAGACAATGGAAACTCAAAAGACACTGCCACCATAACTGTGATGGGAAGGCAAACTTTGTTTCCCTTCACTTGTTTGTTCTTACAGCAAACACCTTTTGTATGGACTGGATTCTTTTCTCTTTTTTTCCCCTTTTGTGACTTATTTGGGGGCAATGTTGTTTTTTCCAGCCCTCTTCTTCTCTCTTTTTATTTTTTTGGGGCAATTTCTTTTCTCAGCCCTCTTTTCTCTCTTTTTTGTTTTGGGGCAGTCTCTTCTCTTTTCATTTTCTTTTCTTTTCTTTTCTTTTCTTTTCTTTTCTTTTCTTTTCTTTTCTTTTCTTTTCTTTTCTTTTCTTTTCTTTTCTTTTCTTTTCTAATACTAGGTACCATACCAGTCACCCCTCTACAAAGGTGTGACAAACACTGCCGTTTGCCACAGCCTTAAGTAGGGGTGCCCACAGGTGTATCTAGTGAGCCTAATTAGTCCATGGCTCCTCACCGCCATCGCCCTCTGCTGGCAACTGGTAGTGCAGGCTGGGCACCTTGCTGCTTTCGCCCTCTGCTGGCAGCAGGCGGGGCCGCCTGGACCCTTACAAATACATCCTCTACTAGGAACAAACTTTCATTTATTTGGTGTTGTGACACCATCCCAACTTTCCATTGGAATTCCCAATTGAGGGGGTATTTTCTGTGATTTTTCCTTTGAGTTGGGAAACTCTAAGATACACGTTCTTAAAATCAGAAAATCTGAACATTATAAAATCAACAAAACATCTCTATTTACCAGGGGTGTCCAAACTTTTGCATATGACTGTATGCTAAGGATAGCACAGAAAATATAAAGATAGCAGAGAACTGTGTGTGTATGGTGGGGGAGGCTGTCAGCGGATGGGGCTTGGGTGGCAATTTGATTCTTTTAACAAGATAGTGTTAATTATTTTTGGATGCTACCCAGACCTACTCTCCACAGTGTGGTCAAAATACAGCTATCTTTCAAAGTTCTGTCTGTACAACAAGTGATTCTTCTTGTATGCTGCCCCCTACGCTGTCTAAAATGCACTGCAATCTGTCATAATCTGTGCATATACCATGTGAACATTATAAGATGCTTTTGTTTATGAGTAGCACTGTGATGGACTGGTGGCCTGTCAAGGGTGTTTCCTGCATGTGACGTGCATGTGTGTGTGTGTGTGTGTGTGTGTCTGTGTGTGTTCTTAAGTAACTGAGGTGTTGATGTGTCACCTTTTCCCCATAATCAACGCAGATGACAACTAACTGTTGTCAATCAGTCACTGCAGCCCTATTCTGAAGATGTGGCTGCTTCCTCTGGTCTTGTTCTCTCTCTCACTATCTCTCTCTCTCACACACACACCCACACCCACAAACACAAACACATGAACACAAGCGGGTCTAGAAGTTCACCAACCTGCAGGCAGATGGCCAGGTTGACTCTGCAGCCAAAAGATGTGCTGACGGCCCGCGGGTGCAGGCCCAAGTCTTTGAAGAGTTTGGAGAAAGACTGAGTGAGCGCTATCCGGGGCCTCTCCTCCGCCACCACCACACACGTCCTGACACGGGATAGGTCCAAACCACGAGACTGCACACACACAAAAACAGAGGGTCGATACAACTGTCCCATCAGTTGTTTCAGCATTTCCAAAGATCTCAGACTGCTGAGTCATGGTTTCTGCATGTCTGTGGAAACGTCTAACAAACTCAGAGCCCTCTAAATAGACCCACAAACGAACCAAATTAAGACTAAAATGGGGAAATTCAAGGTTTTGTCAAGACCAAGGACTATCCCCTCAAACCCAGTCCTACAACATAAAATTATGAATAAAAAAGAAATCTTTAAATACCAGCTAAACACTTTCACTAATAACTGATCTAAGTTCTCAAAAGATGTCCAAAGGAAAGAGTCTTCAGACGCTGAGGGAAAAAGGCTTCTTCTTCATTTCAGCATCTGGTGGCTCAGGGTCTCAAGAGACCCCAACTGTGCAAATACAGTGATCCACACAACAGTTTTTATACCATTTATTTGGGGTAATTTGATATCCCCCCGCCTTGCCTCCCAAATTTTGATATTAGCTCCTTCTCTAACAGGTGCATCTCTTCATCCATTAATTTGGTCATCGCATGCTGATGCTCACTCCTAAAAACTGGATTTTTTACCAGTCTGCTTTATCTTTTAAGGTCAACCTGCCCCTCTCTCCACTGGGTCAGTAAGTACACACAGGCCTCTCTGTGAACCCAGGGGCTTTCCAGTGTCTAGAATCCCCTATGCAGACAGACTAAGGCCGACCCTCAGTGAGAGAATTAATATTCTGTTAGGCAATACTACCTATGTGGTTATTGATCACAATATTTAATCTATTTGATTACTGATTAAGGGAATATTTATTTTAAATCTCTGTCTGTTTATTAAGGCATCCTATGGGATCATGTCAGGGTGGCTGTGTGCTGGCTGAAGCTGGATGATTGACTTTGAACACTGAAGTAAATCTACTATAAAATGGCTTTATAAGAGTAAAATCCACTTTTTGGAGTGTCTCAGTCAGAGTGCAGACTTTATTTTACTTTGTCAACGTGTTTAACCATTTCCAAACCTCTTCTCATCTAATACCTGGTTTGCTTAAACGTACTTCGTTATGTTAAATCAGGTGTGCAGGTGATGGAATTGAACAAATCCATGTCATGGAGAAATCTTATCGTAAGGCAAATAATTCAGTAATTGCATGATTTAATTTACGTGACCAAATCTTACAGCAAATTATTCAATAACTGTAAGAAATAAATGTAATTTTTATTTATTTATTTAAAACCTCCCCTCAATTTAACAGAACATGTGGTTTATGATCTCCACATATCACTATATGCTTACAATTTACTGCTGAAAGCCAAAAATCTCCGACGCTCTTTGTGTTGTTTTCTAAAAGCCATGTTTCCAGAGCAGATCACTGATGAGACGCCGTCTGTTTATAGTTTAGAGCCCAGATTTGGGGAAAAACGGGTCGACTTTCAGTAGAAAAACAAAGTTCAGCTTCTTTTATTATAAGGGTTTAAAATGACGTCACCGTCTATTAGACTGGAGAGAAGAGCTACAGCCTCACACGACGCCCAGCTTCTGAATGGAGCTTATGAAATATGAAAGTTATGAAGAACATGACGAAATGCGTTTTGGAACCACCGGTGGTTCCAAGGAGTTTAAGAGGTTAAAGACAAAGACATATGTTTTGTTTTTTTACAAGCAAAAACACATTTATTGCTCAGACAAAAGGTTTTAAACGATGTGTTTAGGTGTATTTTGCACAGTACTGTACATATACAGTAAAATAAAAATTTGGATCAAGATCACTTCGTGAATAATAGCAACTGATGTTCTTTTAGCATTGTGGCACTGTTGGAATATTCCACCATGGCTTCAATTGCATGACTCTGAGTTTGGTACGTAATTTTGGTACGTAAAAAAACTAAGGAACCTTAAACTTAATCCTTACTTAATCCTAAGTACATACAGCTGATTCTAATTAATATATTTGTGTTTGTAAGCAGAAGAGGGGATATCTGAAATGAAAGAACATTCCTGAAATATGAAAAAGTCCTGTTTTTGCAATTTTTAAGAAGCTGAAATCAACAGAATTAAGTGCAGACACGAACCTGCTGATACAGGAATGAAATCACATGCGTTTATAATTTATCGTGTATCTATATAACGACACAATTACCCTAAAATAATTATATAAAGCAAATCAAATGTAACTAAATGTAAACTAACATACTTCCCCTTCGTAAAGATAACAAGGTCTACAGAAGATGGCATGTAAGAACACTTTATCTCTTGACTTTTTTGCTAGAAGTTTTTATTTGTGGCCAGGTTCTTCTCCCTCATCGATTGCCCCTAATCTTAATGAACTGCATGGTGCTGCTCTAGATGTCCCCGAAGTTAATGAAGTGCACCGCTGCTCTAGACAGCAGTCAGTAACTATGGCAATCTCAGCCGACTAAATCACAGTAAATAAAACACATTTTACAAGGCAGGCTCGCCAGAAGGCACAGGCGGCCTTTTCTTTTTCTCCAGCCCTGCTGAGGCAGTAATTACACACACATTCACGCCCAGTGCAGGCACGCTCTTTGCCAGCTCAGAGCCGCAGGATAAAAGCACCACAACACTACAACCAGCCCGTTAGCACAGATATCATTTATAAATGTGGGTAATAAGACGTTTTCAGCAATAATTAGGAGCCAGCTGCTAATTAACATTCAATAATGCTACAAATGAACTAATACAAGCATGGAATTTGTGAACATATGAACAAACGGCTATGATAGTCACTTCTTCCAATATCAGCAGAACGAGTGCTGTTTATGTATATGTACTTCTTCTAATATATGCATGTGATTTGTATAGTTCTGCTGTTGCTGCTGCAGCGCCCCATTTGCTCCAGGATTAATAATCTGTCTATGAATTTTAGATAATAATGACAGCACAATTCACTGACGTTCTCAACCTCACACTTCACTCTGATTGCATTGATAGAGTGGATAAAAGATCCACAAGTATGTACAGACAGGTATTTTGAGCCTGTGACATATATTCATTGTGTGCGAGATGAAAGTCTAGTCAAAAATGTACTTATTTAAGATAAGATAAGACAGGATAAGATAATCCTTTATTAGTCCCACAGCGGGGAAATTCACAGTATTACAGCAGCAGCAGAGTAATAGAAGTAAGGGACTCAGTAATAGAAACGGGAAACAGTATAAATATTTTAAACATTATAAATAATAAAAATTAAAGTTAAATCTCTAGACTATTTGCAACAAAATAATAATAATAATAAAATAAGATAAAATAAGAGTTGCATAAGATAATAATAATAATAATAAAATAAAATAAGAGTTGCATAAGATTTTATAAGATTAACAAAAATTCAGTTAATATTTGAATAAAAGACAAGCTATGGAACTGAAATTGCAATCCAATTTGCAGCGACGTGCTCCTTTACAAATGGTGTCCTTGAAGATTTTAGCATAGCTAGAAAACAGTCGCTGGCCTAAAAGTTAATCCAGTTAGTTATACTAGCCTTAAACCATTCATTCCTAGTCCTGAGGAAAAGGAACATTTTTGGGCCAGGCATAATTTAGATGTTAGATTTTGAACCATATCTGTTTTCTCTGTATTAAACTATGCAAGCTTATAAACATGAGCAATAAGGCATGCACATCTGGAAATGGCCCAAATCAAAAACTTGCTCAAAACAAGAAAAATGGCAATCTATATTTTTTACTTTGGCAGATTTATGTTCCGGTTTTATGACTTAAATAAAATGAGGCTGATGAGTGCATTAGCACTGTATTTGAATGCTGCTGTTACAACTATACCAAAATATCTTACTTTTGATGTAGCCACTTATTTGGTTGTTGTTACTGTCAGTTTGGTCCATTAAAAAGCAAATTATATTGTTTACATTGCAAGTTTGCCTAAAAAGTACTGATGTGTCTTCATTTACCCCAAACAGGATAACAAAAACGAGTTCATAAAAACTGACCATTTGGCCATAAATAAATAAATAAGATTTGGTCATAAAAGTTCATGATTGGTGGATCCCAATTAGCACTGAAGGCTAAAGAAAAAAATGTCAATTTTTGTCAATTAAAGACAACCTTAACAACCTAAGAATAGCTCTATTAGTTTGCATTGAAGTGGCTGTAGGTTCTGAACAATAAGACATTGTATGAAATAAACCTGAAATGTTGAGGGGTTAATAATATTAATGTTTGCCCAACAGTAGAGTGGTCACAATAATTATACAGTCGCCTATTCCCAATTCTTTGAGCTGACCACTAAAAATCTGTCACAAAAAACAGAATTTCCTTGGGATTTAGAGTATTTTGGTGAAAATGTGTGGAAATTGCGTGCTACATGGGCAAAACATTTTGGCTTGTGTTTTGAGCGTGCTGAAAGAGAATTCGAAGAGATCTCAGATAAAACTTGGTGAAGGGCATGTCTTCTGAGGATGTGACTGAATTACTACTACTCTCATCATATCTTCATTAGTATAATGATGATATAGCATCTGAGCCGGACCTTCTTTTTGAGCCTGTTTATACAATGTTAACATGTAAAGATGCATTACATGGTCCAGATGCATTGGTCTTCCACACAAACCACATATTGGTGTTTTTTTTTTTTTTATGTCTGACTCTAGTGTCACTTCTTTCAATTTTAACAAAATATAATACATAAAATATTTAGACATTATATATAGACATTTTCTATAAAAAAAGAGAGAGAGAGAGAGAGAGAGAGAGAGTCGAGATTGTGTCCACTGGAAAGTATTGTGTGGCTGTCTGGACTAGAATCTAACAAGCTGTACCTTGAGTGATTCGGTCTGCAGGCCCAGGCCCTTGGTGCACAGCTCCATGACTGAGTATGAACAGAAGGTGTCCCTGACACGGAACTGACTGACAGCCAGCAGCCAGAGCGCCGGGTTCACTTCCAGCTCCGACGGCGGGATCAGGATGGACTGGTGCCCTGAGTACACACTGCACACAGCAGAGAGAAAGCACACACTCAGTACAACACATAAACACAGCGAGAGCACAGAGCCGAGAGGAGGGGTGGGGCACTGACTACAGAGAAGCATCCGGAAAGCACACTTCGCTCAAGCAAGACAGACGTGCTGAGTACACGCTTCACACTCGAGGAGTAGACGCAGCACAAAACAGCGCCTGTACTCGCCCAGCAGAAATGTAGACACAGCACAAAAAGAGGATTTGCTAAAGGAGGAATCTCTGCACACCAGTTCAATACTTAATTCGGAAATGTGGCTAGCCACCTGCAGTGCTCTCTTACGCTGCCACAATGCAGCCATTGTGCTGGACAGGATGAGGGACGGCCATGTGGAGGAACAGAGGAAGCGGCATTCTCTCTTTTACACTAAGGGTGTAAGAACGGTGGCGATTCAGTTGCATTGATTTTGAAACTTTAGAATCGATTAATCACAGATTATACATTTATTTGCAGTATTCAGTCATATTTTGGCAAAAATAACATAAATAACATTCTTGGTATGCTTTCAAATATAAAAACTCCATGAGGGTAAATCATTTGACTATTCAGTAGTCTAATCTAATCTAAATTAGATTAGACTACTGAATAGAATGATGTAGCATTCTGTTCATTTTGGGCCTGTAACAAATATTATATTGCATAAATTCAATAACATTTACAAATACATTTACAAATGGATTATATACAAAAATGTTTACCACTTTTATGAACCAATGCTCTTCTTTATCAAGACAAATTCACCACACAGTTGCCAGCTCTGCACACCGGACTCAATGGAGACTGGGCTTTGGCATGGCTTGCGAGACTCAATTCTGGCGACAGTATGTTCTCAACTCCAGGTGCAGTCCAAATAGTTCCCTACTGTTTTGGATGGCTGACGAGGTTAGCACATATTCTGGTTTAAAGCAGTTCTGAGTGTCCTAAAAACCTTGATCACCCCCCGCCCCAACCCCAACCAATCACTGGCAAGAGTTAATCAAAAAGTGTTTTCACTTTTAAGGGAATAATTAAAAAGATGCGGTTTCCTCTGCGCTGTTCAAACAAAGCCAGCATTCTGATAAGGGCTGCCAGCTTGAGCATTAGCATTTTCATGCCACTTGCTATCAAGAATAATTATTTATCAGTGATGTTTTTCCTTACCTGGAAATACTACAATTAAGTTTTAATAAAAGAGAATGTATGCCATGGTGTAAAATCACATACACAAAAATAACAAATGCAATGAGAATATATTTTTTCCATTCAGTTGCATCTCTTGAGCTTTGCTTATTATTACTAAATATTCAAATATTTGAGATATAATGTGACAGAATATCCAAAAATGAAAATATTCAATAGGCCCAGTGAAAGGGGAATTTCAGTGATTTGTAAACAAAAGAAAAACAGTCACTAAAACTCACCAACTCTTTCCTCCACCATGGATGGATTTGAAAAAATACCTCCTAAGGCCAAAACTCGAACTCAGAACTATTGTAAAACAATATTATGCAGTGTATTTTTTACCATTTCATGTAATTACTTTCTGTGATATGGTTTTAGATGCACTAAACTCTTAAGACATGTGGTTCCCATCACCACCACAGTGAACAAATCTGACTTGGTATATTTCTCTAAAATGGGGCATTTAACATCAAACCACTCTGAATGATGTTTACAACTTAAACATTTAATTATGTAGCAATGAAAAAAAGTGGAATTTCCCCTTACTCATATAAAAAAAATATAAAATTTTCTAAATGCCCAATGCACCAAGTGAGGCTGCCTCATTCTGTGTTACCAGAATGAGGTAAGAATGTGATGTAGATGGTTTTCAATGTCTTCATTTTAAAATCATTATGGGGGCTTTTCAGCCACAATTAAACGACAAGAGAACTACCTCACCGTTATTTCTGTTTAGTACAAAACATTAGCGTTCAATTAGAGACTATACTACTCTTCCACAATCTACTGCTGACGTATAGAGCGTAAGGTGTACAAACAGTTGACATACAGAATGAGTTACGATTATTTTTGTCTTCTTTGATCTTACCTGCAGAGGCACCAGAGGACGAAGCCCAGGCCGCAGTATGGGTCCAGGCAGATGGCCACCTCGCGAGAGGGGTACAGCTCACACTGGAGCTTGATTGAGCGGCAGAAGGCACTGGTGGCGGAGTGAGACATCTGAAATATAAAGAAGTGGAGGGGAGGAAGGAAGAGAGAGTGAGAGGCAGAGAGGCAAAAAGAGAGACAGAAAGAGAGCGAGGTGAGGGATTTACATTAGCACTTGTTTCACTAATGTGACAGGTGTACTGCTGCTGTCTGAGGAAGGTGACGATGTAGCCTCAGGGGTGTTCTAAATGTTCGTAATGTCTTTTTTCTCTTTTTCTGACAGACTCCTGATACAATAATGAGGCTGGCCTGTTGTGCTAAAAAGCAATTTACAATGTGAACTTTCAAACTCATCATCTGTCGCCACTGCAAATTAGTATCTCACCCCATTATGCTAATTTACCCAGAGACAAACAATAACAATTACAGTCCATTTTTTCACAATTCATTAGCGCACCCCTTTGCACAAAATGTAAACGGGAAATTGCTCCAGCACAGATGATAGGACAGTGGCGGGTGGGCTCAGTTTGCACACAGTGCACTATTAGTCATGCTTTTCCACCGGTATGTCTTCCATTTCAAAACAAGAAAGAGGAGAAAGCTAATGTTCTTTTATGCCCTCCACACCTAATGTTACATTTCACCACCCGCCAACAACCAAACAACAGCTCGGGCAGGGAAACGTTTTTAAAACTCTGCCCGCTCTGGTGCACTGGGGCTACATGTTGAGGACACTGAGCTAACTAAACAAACACATGGAAGACACTATATGAGTGAGATGGGTTAATATGTGTATCCAAACAGGGTTTACCTTTACTCCTGCAAGCATCCCTGTGGTGGACACGCTGAAGTCAAGGTAGGCCAGCGTATCGGGGTTGGAGGGCTTGTACAGTTGAGGGGGCTTCTTCTTTGGCAGATCATCTAAAGAACATTCCAGAAAGCTTGTTTGAGTTTGTGCGCACATCTTCCAGAGTACTGGTTTTCAAACATAAAATCACGACCCTCAGATTGACCTGATTGTACTTAAAAATCGTCATTCAGAGGTGGCATCCTATTATAACGTCACGTTTAAAGTCAGTCCGTCTCATCAGTCCGACCCTTTTTACTGCCAGTGTTCATCTATCGAGACTGCAAGGCTATGTGCTTAATTTTATCCACCTGTTAGCAATGAGTGTGTGTGGCTGAAACACCTTGACTCAATAATTTGTCTATATAGAGTATATGTGTAGGATTTATATGGATATTTATCCATATATTTATATGGATAATTCTACTGAATTGGTTCAAACTGCAGTCCCACAGTAAAAAAAAAAACTATTAAAAAATAATGAAGTATTCAGCTCTTAGATTTACAAGGGCTTATGGAGACTTTTTGTTTAAATGTCATGTAACTGTTCCACACATTGCATACAGTGTGAATGATGGTGGTGGTGGTTGAGTCAAAAAAACATAATTTAAAAATACAGGTTGAAAACCACTGTTCCAAAGAAAGCCCTTTTCATCAGAATTTGACTCCATCATTGCAGAACAATCTACAGAATAATAATATAATATTATGCAGGAAAACACAAAGCCCATCTGCTCACCGGTGTCTAGAACAGGAGGCCACGTCCTGACGTCCACTGCAGCAGACGCTTCCTTGGACTTCAGCAGCTTGCTTATGACCTGTGTGGTCATCACGCAGGCCGACCGGCTCACCTGCACACACAAACACATCAAGCAAACACAAACAAAACGCTCACAAGCACAAATGAGCAAACACACAAATATCAAGGCATGCCTAGCACTTTAGGGACCATGAGGAGGCAGTGCCCCCTCAGCGGGAATACCGTCCCCCTCATCTTTGCATTCCTGGTTTGTCCTACAAGGTGACCTATTCTTCAAACTGCAGTCAAAGGAATGATGTGAGCAAGCTGTTAAGATCTTTCAGTTCAGTCGATGTTGCTATATTTAATTGGGAATGTAAATTGGGAAGCTAAACCTGTCTAATGTCAGGTAAATTATTTATGGCTATTTAAGAGCTTATTAGAGCATTTTAGCAAATTACAAACTGTACAGTTCCACAGCCTCTGTGTCCTTATCAATAAAAACATATAGGCCAAACAAACAGGCCTATATAATGAACAAGGAACAGAATTAAGCCTGTTATTCATTTTGTTTTCTATGGTTTAGGAACATTATGTTGGGCTTGGAACACCATAACAGTAATATTGGTTCTGCTCAGCAAACTTACTGATATTTTATTCTATTTCTGATCCCTGTTTGACGTCCAAAAGCTTTCCATTCCAATTCAACCTTTTGAGTCAAGCATTTCAATAAGAATGCAGAACTTCATCAGTCCCAGTCATAGAAGTAGCAAAAGAAATTGTTTTTTTGGTTTATCTAGTGAGAGATTACAGTTTACCACACTGTCTCCTTCTTCTCCTGTAAATCTCTATCATATAATGGTGAGATGTGCTAACTGCAGTGTCAAGTGGAATAAGTTTTCACAGCAGCCATAATATGCGATTTCAGCCTGTTCTGGAGAGCCCTCAGATTTTCCGTTATGCATTTTTTCTTCGGTAATGTTGACAAAATACATTTCAATGGAAGTGTGTGATTCATTAAACAAGCGAGCTGGATCTTCATCTTTGTAGGTGAGCAGGCAGGTCAACACTTCTAAAAGTGTTTTATGTGTTTAATTTTTTTTTATTGTGGTAGTTGTACACAATTTTTGATATGAAGAAAGTGGCAGTTGTGGGGTCTGTTTTATCTCTGAACGGTTGTCTTTGTGGAGAGGTGTGAGGTTGTTTTCACAGCAGTGGTTTCTCATTCCTCCCGTTTCACACAGAATTGCTCTCTAGCAGTTCAACACAGAGACCCAACATTGCACACGCACAAAGACAACAACGTCCTAGTTAATCTGATAACAGAGTTACTTGGAAAAACCTGTGCCCAGCTTACTCGATCACAATAATTCAAAATATTTGCATCGATTTCCATTTTACTGGAAGAATGGCTGCTAGGGGGCCTGCAGAAAGGGGTTAAGCAAGTTAGCCTATTATTCTAATATCACCTATCGCCAGATACTCATTGGTTGAAGATAACCTGCCCCCTCAGTAACTTATTTTGACCTGTGTGTCTATTTTATACTGTTGTTGGACCTGTATCCTGTTCTCATGAGTTCTGTCCATTGATTTAACTCATCTGAACAGCTTTTCTCATTGAATAACCCATATGGACAGTACCATGCAAATGTCTCAGAAACCCGAGGTAATTAAAATTTAAAAAGCTACTTTTTCAGTAAATAAGCATTTATTTACTCTTATATCACAATAAATACAATTAAAAATAATACAATCAGTAGTGATTTAATATATGTCAATTAAGCCTTTTGCACAGATATACATATTCTGTCTTTATACTAGGTTACTGAGTCAGCTCAATTTCAGCACCCACCTCCACAATCATCTTCACAGTGGGCAACGTGGTGGCAATGTTCTGGGGGTGTGGCGGGCGCACGGTGATGGGCACACAGCCAGCGTACAGGCACCCATAAAAGGCTGCTATCAAGTCTATACCTGCATGATGAGGCAAAGGGAAAACACATGCAGGAGAAAAAGACCAAAATAAACAAAAGTACAGCACATGAAGGATTTGGGATGCTGAGAATGGTGTGAGTGAGGAGTGTGTGGTGTACCTGGCGGGTAGACCAGAGCCACGTGATCTCCATCCTGCAGGTGTCCTCGCTCCATCAGCATGGCGGCTATCTTCTCGGCTCGCTTATGCAGCTGCAGACACGTCAGCGAGCTCAAGACCGCTCCCTACAAACACACGTATACAGTCAATTAGGAATCATCAGCAACAGTTCAGTTCCACAGTTTTAGAACTGAAAGTATTTTTGTATTATTTGTAGTTATCATCCAATATCTGGTCTGGCTTATCAGTCTTTCTTTACATTAAATAATGTGAGCTGCTAATGAAGTCAAATCCATGTGATGGCTGGAGTGCACCAACAAGTCAGGAACCAAACCTATGTTTCTCTAACTTTTGAAAACTATACATTCTTGTTACACTTTTAGACCATTAGTACACTCTAATGTTATATGGTTTTCACAAAAACACACTTAGTCCTCAGATAAATGATTTTAATCACTTTGCTCAGGGGCCTAATATTTCTGGAGTCAATCTGAACTGAATTTTAAATTCAAAACAATATAGAGCAGCCAAATTAGAACAGAGATTTACATATATCAGTCTCAAAGGCACAATAGCAAAAAAGCTTTTTCATTTTAAAGGACAGAGACAAATAAATAATACATGTATGATATCTCCTTATTATTATATCTCCTATACCTTATTATAAGTGCTAATCTAAGTGTGTGGGCAGTGTTACCCGTGAGCTAAGCAGGGTAAAGAGCACATGGTCTGGAGTGGTCTGCGCCCGCCACTGCAACACCTCGGACAAGAAGAGGAACTACAGGAAGAGAAAACTTTCTGTCAGTAAACAGTATACAAACAGACAGTATAAAATTGTTGTACTAGATATCATATTTCAAAAAGATTTTATTACATGGGTATCTCAACACTTGAGACTGTCAGTGTTAATGATGACACATCATCCAATCAACAGGAAACAAAGCATATCTTCACAACACCTCTTCAACAGGCAAAATATTTGTGCTAAAGCATAAACTGTTTTGTTAGCACTCACAGAGAAAGCTCTGTTAAATGAATTAGCAGCTGGAGCCGGCATTACCTCGGGTCTGAAAGTGCCGCAGGTGTTACTTCATCATTTACAGCCCTGTTATTCCCAGGCGAAGTTCAAGCCCTTCTTAAAAAGCCGTGAAACAGCAGCGCTCCCAATCACACAAACAGGGCCCGATTTTCATGGGCATGAATGGAATGGCGGAACGAGGGGAGAGAGCATGCTTTGGGTATTAATGGACATGCGAAGGAGCAAACGAGCATGTAAAGGTATAAATGAGGGTGTAAGACCGTGAATGTGACCGTGTGATGCCCCGGATAACATGCAGTGGAGTCGTACATCTCAGGTCCATGCGACGTTGGGATGGGTTAAATGGCATGCAGTGAGAGACACAGAGGAGCACCCAAAGAGGTAAGTGATGAGTGTTCCTGAACTCACATACTGATTAACTGTGAGAGAAAAGGTGTGGAGTGCATACAAGTAGACATACAGTAGACAAAGAGAGGATGAAATAGAGAGACAGACAACAGTGAGGGAGAGAGAGAAAGAGTGGAAAAGACAGAATCAAAGAATTAAGAGTGAGAGAGAGAGATGGAGACAAAAAACAGAAAAGAGTGAGTGAGCAAATGAACAAATAAATGAGTGAGTGAGCGAAGTAGGGAGCAAATGAGTAAATCTGTGAGTGATTTAATAAAAAGAACGAGTGATTCAGTGAGGGTTTGAGACTGAGCTTATGAGTGACTGAGTAAGTATGTGAGTGAATGATCGCGTGGCTGAGTGAATAAATAAGGGAGCAAGAGTGTGAATCAGTGAACGAGTGACTGAGTGCACGAGCAAGCGAGTGAACGATTGAGAGTGTGAACGAATGAGCCAGCAAGGGAGTGAGCTTGTGACTGAGCAAGGGTTCGAGTGTATGAATGGATGAATAAATAAGTGAGTGAGTAAGCATCAGTCAGTGAGCAAATTATTGAGTGAACGAGTGAGCAAAGTGTGTGAGCAAGTGAGTAAATTAATGAGTGAGTGAGCATGTGAGGGAGGGATTATAGGACTGAGTGGGAGAGTGAGGTTGTGAACGAAGGAGAGAGTGAGCAAATGAGTGAATGGATGACTGACCATGATGGGAAGTGAGTCAGCAAATGAATGTGTGAATTAATAAGCGAGTGAGCAAGTGAGCAAGAGAATGAGTGAGTGAATGAGTGAGTGAGTGAGTGAGAGTGTGCAGTAGTGCACATGAGTAAGGGTTAAGGTAGGGCAGGCAGCAGTCATGCTGATGCAGTAATGGCTGCCATCTTTCAGCTTGAGAGGACACAGTAATGGATTCTGTCTGAGCAAAAGCTGACTGACTGACAGCAAAGCAGAAAGCAGAGAAATCAGCCCAACACAAACAGAGGCAGAAAACAGCTCCCCGTGAAGAATAATTACTCTGATGCCTGTTCTGGCTCGACTTTTCAACAAATGTCAGCGGAGTTCAAAAAAAGTAGGATGATCTTTTTCGGACCAATTTACAATCCGGAAAAATGGTTTCAAATCCATTAATATCCAAAGCCTGACATCACAGAGCTTGTGAGACCCTAGAGGTCTAACTGTTCGTGGGACCGTGTTCTTTGCAGACTCTGGCTATGACAGTTATTGATTGCAGAGATGAATATGTAGTAAGAATTAAACGAGCCTCCAGCCTCCCTAAAAGCGGAGAAATGAAAAATGACTGCGGCACAGGCAGTCTGAAATACAGCAGTCATAAGTGGACGTGGTTATATATCTTATCAGGGTAATTATGGAGCATGGGTGGGTGTGCTTGCTTATCTTCATGATAAGTGAGGCTGGACACTGATGAATGCCTCGACTGAGCAAATCAAAATGCAAAGAGAGTGGTCAAGGAGGCCAAAATGAAAATGGATATTTAAGCATTCTTGTTGCCTGGGCTCCAGTTGCACAGGTGAAAAGATGAACCGAATGCCCTAATGCATGTATGGATGGATGGATGGGTGGGTGGATGGACGAGCAGATGAAAATCGGGGCCCCATGGTGCCACACACACACCTTTCTTGCCTGATCATTATCTTCAATCTGGCCCAGGTCTCTGCCGCTGGCCTGTGCGATTCTCTTCCCCGACACCAGGTTTCCCACCATCACTGAAGCAGGTCCGATCTCTGCACAACACGGAGTGAAAGGGTGACGTATACTCACAGAGACACTTCAAAGGATGAAACAGATGCTGCTGTGTCACTGTCTCTCTGACATAGTCACATGCAAATTCTCCAACGTTCCTGAGTCACAAACAAATGGTGCATGCAAACTGTTCCAAAAATACCCAACCCACCCACCCACCCGCACAAACACCCAAACGTCAAATTTACATTTTTGATAACACTTTACCGTAGGGCAGTGTTCATAAGACTACATTACACCTGCATATGCTTATTATGACAACTGACACAAACCTACACAAACATTTATAAAGGCATTTTTCAAAGGAATCATCTGTCATAAAGACCTTTTTTGTCAATGTTGATATAGCTACGTTTACAAGCAGCCTGATAATTGATTAATAATCTGACTAATAGCTGAATCAGAATTGAATATGTTCATGTAAACACCTCAATCAAACTAGGCTAGACTGATTGAGGGCATTCAGGATACAATTTCTATCTGATTCAACAAGGTGAGAAATTCAGTAAATAATCACTTAAATAGAGGAATAATAACCATGTCAACGCCTGTATCTGATTATATTCCCAATCGGACAGTTTAAGTTTGTTAAGTTTAAGGACAGGCATCCAGCTTATGTGTCTCAGAACACAATGTCTTCCTCTTGGCCTTCTTTAATAAGGACATGTGAAGGACGTTTTCCTGAGTCTGACATCATTTTAAAGTCATTAAAAACACAAGCACTTCTCACTGCTGCTCATCTGATGCTCATTCTCATGGTAACGTATACACCAAGCGGTGTTGCACGCATGCGCATAATTTTGGATCCGATCGCTTGTAGTGTGCACGTAACTCAGATTTTACATCAGATTGTTGAGTAGAGTGAGGATATAAATATTTCAGTCTTTATCTGTAATTGGAATGTGTTCAATCGGAAAAGCAAAAATCTTTGCATGTAAACACAATCAATGATCTTTTCTGATACTGGGTTGTTTATCGAGTGAAATGACAGCACCTTGTAACAACTAACTTTGTAGCTTAGTGTATATCACAGTGGCATAATGCTGATGATGTGCCACAGCAAAAAAGCTTAAATCTTACCAGTGCCAGATAAAATGTTTGTTCAACCAGCCTTACGAGCTGCATCATATATCAGCATTCGGTCACTGTGACATACACTGAGCTACAAAGTCTACAAAGTCATTTTACTTCAGAAAGTGTCATGACGACCTAATCTCAGGGAGAAATGAGACACCTGACAGATGTTACATGAACATATCACTTTTACTGAAACAAAACCTTGCATCTCTACAACGACAACTTTATAGGAGAAGAACCCCACCCCCCCATCCCCCCAAGTCATTTTGAGCTGTTTCTTTTGGTCCCTTCATCATGAAATTGACACACAATGTAAGGGTCAAATGGCATTTTCAAATCATGTCAAAAAATCGACAAAAATGGAGATAAAAGATTTTGTGCCAACAGCAGTTAATCAGTATTACATTTAATTACAGATTTGTCCATTTAAAAAGCAGTGCATTTTAATATAGCTATATGGATGGACAAAAATAAGGTTTATTGGAACTTATGTATTACTTTCAATAAATCAATAGCATTTTCATTGTATGGATGTACAGTTCAAATTAATTGTCAATTCATGGGATTTCCACTGTTTCTGCTTTTCATTAATGATATCCTGTGAGAGCAGTGGATATACCACATATACCATATATATCATACACACACACACACACACACACACACACATATATATATATATCAAATACAGTTGTATGGAAAAGTTTGGGCACCCAGCTCACAAATGACACATTTTGTTAATTTTCTAAGTTAAGCCTGTAGAGAGTGTGTTAATAAGTTATTACACTCTCTACAGAGACCATACTTCTGCACATTTTAATGCCCAATTACTGTTTATTTGCTGAATTCAACACATAAAATGTGTCCTGTGCAAAAGCTGCAGCACGTTTTTTAGTCTTTAGTATTTTTTTGTCATTTAGTACTTTTTTGCACAAAAATATCATATATAATTTTACTGTAAACAATGCCTTAACTTATTTTCACTTAGAAAATGAACAAGTAATTTAACTAGGGGTGTTCATAGTTTTACATACAACTATATATTATATATACTAGCAATTGTTCCAACTCCTCAGCAACTGCACCCTCTTGCCTTTGCTTGGGGACTCTTGTTACAGTGGAGGAACTTGCACAAGCAGATGGGCATCAGCCTGCACTACTACATATGGTTTGAAGGTTAAACTAGAAATATGTTAATTGCATAAAAAAATAGTAGTGTTAACTTTCACAATTCTAAAAATACTCAAAAGTATAGGCTTGAAGAGGGCTACTATTACTATTTTTAGTTCTGCAACAAACGTTTGTCCATTTTTATAGACGACAATATGTCACACAGTGTCCGAAGCCACAAAAGCAAGTCTGTTTGAGACTAATTAACAAACCAACAGTTTGGGGCAGGTGTGTTTAGTCATGCAGTTTGTACAATACAAACTAGTGGCTATAAGGTTCCATTCCTAGTCAGACACAAAACATATCTTCACTAATCAACCACACTGATCAGAGGAAATTAGGTAAACTTGATTTTTCCAAGCTACTCTTTTAAGTACTCTGTCAGATGTGATGCTGCTATGAAGACATACCTGGCTGTTTCTGCCTGGGTTTGGGCAGGTTGGTGACGCAGGTGTGGGGGCACATGAGCACATTGCAGGGGTGCAGGGAGCCCTCCAGGAACAGCTGTTTGGTCTCCGACAGGTGGATCCCGCCCAGGGGCGTCTTGGGAAGGGTGTTAGCAGGGACCAAGGCCAGACAGAACACTCCGACGTTATGGATGCTATCTATGGCCTGCAGAAAAGGACTCATATTAGACAGCAAAAGGATTAAAAATAACCACAAAATAAGCACGGTGCATCAGCGTGGGCTGAAGCAAGACCGCCCGCAGAGAGCAAAGCAGACGTGCCACAGCGCCTGACCTTTACTGCATTGTGCCGCTGCAAATTACAAAACACAAATAAAGGGACAAGGAATAAATACCGTACTTACAAGATTAATGACTTGCAAACAAAGAGAGACAAGCCAAAAAAATGAGGGAACATCAGCATTTGTGCTCTGACAGTCGGGTTTGTTTCTACACTGCATGTGTGACAGGCTCTTAAGAACATGCTGATGTGCAGGCTGGAGCAGGCCAGCCATAACCTGAGCTCTAATTGAATCTGGAGAGGGGTTTTGCAACTTCCACTGGCTGAGGGAGTTTCTGCTAGACAGGATGGTGGTAGCTCAGGTATACACAAACCTGGCCACAGGTCAAGAGGTCGTAGGTTTAATTTTAGATCACTGCCAAAGTTAAAAATGCACCCGTATAAAAAAAAACAAACAATATTCCCAGGTTAAACTCTGATGGTGCTTCTTCTCACTATTATAGAAAGACTAAACATTTTATATTGCCAACAATGACTTATGGTAACCCTTAAAAGTGAAAACAAAGGCAATGTTATAATTTTCTGTTAATTATTCAGACGAAGGGTCCTTCTCACACCCTAAGTGATATCACATGTATGTGCATTTGTAGAGGATGACATAATTTTAACATGATTTTAATTATACTTTAGCCTTTTGTGGGTTTTTTTGCCTTAAAAACAAAAAGAAAACCTTCAGTAGAGCAGGCTAGAACTTGTCCATTCACTATGACTGTAAATGTATTTAATTACGTAACTTGCTATGTTGTTAATTATGCAATAATGTAATTATTAGGACTGTCACAGTTCAAGTTTTAACAAAGTTAATGCCATAAATGAATGCCAATCATTTTTTGGAAATGTTCCTAATGCAGGATAACTGTGTCATTAACGCATGGGAACGCATTTTGTTGTTTGACTCTTCAGACCTTCCGTAGCAGCGCAGGCTGAAGCTCAGCTGCTCGCACACTTTGTTTCTATGACAGAATCCACAATTGTTCATCTTTTAAAGCCACAATTCAGCACCTTCAGCAGACCACGTTGGGCAGTGCTCGCAGGAGACCGATGGAGCCTTGAGGGCCTCCAAAATGAGAGAAGTTATAAACAAACAAGATCTGGAAACACTGACTGTATATGATGTTTCTCTGCTGTCTGAAAAAACTCCAAAATAGTAACTTTTCAGGAAAGGGCAAAAACATTCTAAATTTTTAATACTAATGTTAATGTAAAGAGATCCTATTCCAAGTCATTCTGGATTTCTACTGGTCCATTAGTCATGACCTTTTCACACATCGTAAAGGAGTGCTGCTGTGTTCAAATTATTAATATTATTAATATTTTAATATGATATAAATACATTTTTTCTTATATAGGTCCCTTCTGTCTATATATTTTGTGCATATTTAATATATTTCAGTTTTAGTATTTTCATTTGTATTTTCACTTTGTTTACTTTCTCTAGAGTGATTAGCTGAGTCTCACCACAAGCATTACAATGCATGAATGTCCTGAAATGAAATTTGTATACAATACAAGACATATGCACTCATTTTCATCTACACAAAATCTTTAAGGTCAAATTTGGGCTAATAAGACAGAGATGATAAATCACGGTTAACTACATAATTGTGACTCATTGTTTTCATAATTTGACAGCCACAATCATTACCCTTCAATAAGTGCTTAAACTGAACTTGACAGTTAAACATGTCAACATATCAATGTGAAACATGCACCTAATGCAAACTGCCTCTAGTTTTACTAATGATGAGAAAAGTCCAGTAGAAAAACACCAATTAAAAGCATTCATTAAATGAGAGAATAAGAAAAGACGTACCTGCAGCACTCGGCTCATCCACTGGAAGCTGTCCTCCTCTGTGGAGTCAGGCCTCTGCTCAGCCACCACCACTATGCGCTCGTCGTGCAGCACCGTCACGGAGAACACAGCTATCCTGCATGAGGATTAGTTTCCAAATACACATTTTAAAGAGCTGGGTTAATGCGCCACATGCACAGAATTTGAGCCAGAAACAGTTTACAAAGCTCAAGAAATTGTCAAACACTGCTCATCCCGGGACAATTTCTGCAGATGGAAATCAAGCCAAGTTCTCTAATGCAAACAGAAGAATCCAAACTCTGGTTCACAGCTCCCCGCGCTCTCTTGTGTACATATTCACACTGTGCAAACCGCAGGCTTGATTAACACACTGTAGCCAAACAAGATAACTATCGCACCCTGGAGCAGAAATTTCTTCATGTACACCGATCCAGCATAACATTATGACTTCTTGTTTCTAGGATTAATGTCCATTTTATCAGCTCCACTTACTGTATAGCTGCACTCTGTAGTTCTACAGTTACAGACTGTAGTCCATCTGTTTCTCTGATACTCTGTTACCCTGTTCTTCAGTGGTCAGGACCCCCATGGACCCTCACAGAGCAGGTACTATTTGGGTAATGGATCATTGTCAGCACTGCATTAACACTGATGTGGTGGTGGTGTGTTAGTGTGTGTTGTGCTGGTCTGAGTGGATCAGACACAGCAGTGCTGCTGGAGTTTTTAAACACCTCAGTGTCACTACTGGACTTAGAATAGCCCATCAACCAAAAATATCCAGCCAACAGCGTCCTGTGGGCAGCGTCCTTTAGGCACTGATAAAGGACTAGAGGATGACCAACACAAACTGTGCAGCAGCAGATGAGCTGTTGTCGTAGACATCTAGAAGGTGGACTGACAAGGTAGCAGGTTCTAATAGAGTGGACAGTGAGTGGACACAGTGTTTAAAAACTCAAGCAGCACTGCTGAGTCTGATCCACTCGTACTAGCACAACACACACTGACACACCACCACCACATCAGTGTTGCTTCTGTGCTGAGAATGATCCACCACTCAAAAAGCCTGTGCTTTGCGAGGGTCCATGAGGGTCCTGACCACATCAGTGTATGTGCATCTGTTTCTGGTTTTACTTACAAACACATTAAAACAAGTCCAACCCGAATCCTGCTGGTGACATACATTCTTAATGAAACTAATATGTGGCTTTGACTCATTAAATTGAGTGGGAGATAATTAAGTGGTCATGATTTAGTAAGGTGTGGGAACAAGACAGTTAAGGCCTTCACAAGCACAGAAATGTTGTGTGGTTCTGTGCCTTTATGGCAGCACTCACCTGCCCCGATACACAAACTTCATGGGCTCCACAGCCAGTGCTGTGGCGACAATGTCGTCTGCATTGTGCCTCCTCCCGCTGACCACCATGAGGCCATCCATCTTTCCTGCGATGAAGACCAGGCCGCCTGGCCCCACAAAGCCTAGCAGACCTGTCCTGGTGAAGGGGTACTCACTGACAGGAGCCCCAGAGCTATTCATAGGGAAAACCTAAACACAACAACGGCGCACAGTCCATACGTCTGTTAGAATTTTCTAGATTAGAATTTTAGAAGCTGCCGTTACTGACGGCATTAATAACATTCAGTTCAATTCAAATCTATTTATACAACACTATTTCCAATGGTAATTTAAAAAAAGTAATTTTATATTTCTCACTTGTAGTTCACTGAAAAAATCTTTTAAAGTTTCAGTCAATGCCACATACATTTATGAGCAGAAGAGATGTTTTATTATGTTTTTAACTATGTTTTGAAGTTTATGCTCTGCGCAGTCGTTTTGCAGAAAGACAAAAAGCATTTTTAATTTTTTTGTTGTATTTTTCATTTTATCACATTAAAAGAAGCTAGGAATGAACGTGTTGATACAGAATGTAAATAAAATCTAAATCTCATCAAGTAACTATACAATTCATTCTGTCAAACTGAGCATCTCACCTGCAATTTCCTCCTGAGAATTTGGCAACTAATTTCAGTTTGTCACCAGAAGAGTTACAGCATGTGTGTGTGTGTGTGTGTGTGTGCGTGTTGGCTGGAGTGAAACACATCAGCATGTAGAACTGGTGTTTTCAGTGTGTATTCAATATTTTCTATCACTGTATTAAAGATGCACAAGAGCCTTTAGTGTTGGGTGCAAGCTTATTTAGAGCTTAGCTCGGATCCGTAAGCGTTTATATCTGTTTTGAAAGGCTAAATCATGACTCACGTGCAACTTATATTTCTGTTAATATGTTTTCTTGTTCAAAATAGTAGTTTGTGACTCAAACTGAATGCAAACCTATGAATCTAGATCATATTTTTACACATCCGATAAACACAGCAGCAGGACCCAGAAATCAGGTGATTAACAGAGAAGAGCAGATTAAACGGTAGAAATAGCCCAGCCTTAATGGGTCAATTACAGAACTACATTTGAATTATCAGGTAATTGCAGCCTACGAAGGGTTTAACATACAGTATAAGCACTGTTTCACTTCAAATCAGCAATATGATTGTATGAATTCAAAACTGCGAGTTCGAATGATGACTGCAGGTTTGTAAGCGAACCTCAAAGGTGTTCTTCGTCATGCCTGAGAGCCCGTAGTACGATGTTCCCGTGGCGACTGAACACACACACAGCTCTCCGATCTCATCGGTTCTGCACAGCTGCGGAACTCCCTCCGGTTTCACCACACACATCAAAGCTGAAGAGAAGCGCGAAAGCCGCACGCACACACACACACACACACACACACACACACACACACACACACACACACACGCACACACACACACACACACACACACACACACACACACACACACACACACACACAAACACATCCCATCAACACATGTTAAAGAAATGGCTCAGTGAAAAATCTCATTTACACAACGTATCGCTTACCCCCCGATGTAGCTGATCAGCCAAGACATCTCTGGTGTTCAAACTGTGTTTCTTTAGTTTAGTGCTGGAGCTATGAGGGTAACACTGCTAATAAACACTAGAAGTTAATAGTCACCCAAATTCTCAGAACTTCTCTCAAACCTATCCAGGTCTTTATTAATGTCGGGCAGACTTGCCAGTATCGGGTATTACTGTGAACTATAAAACGTGAACAAAACTTTACTGTGTGTCTGTACGCTGGGAAGAGGTACTTTAGACAACAGGAATGTTGTGTCAAAATGCCCCCCTCCCCACCCCCTCCTTTGCATGCAAGCAAGCATATGGATGCCACAGACTACGTCCATAGCTTCTGTTCTTTCTTTAAATAAATAAGTTCTCAAGCATATCAATAAATATAATCCAAAAAAAGTAAAGCACCTAGCCACGCTGAGTGTGTTTAATTTGTGACACAGAACACAAATTTTACCAAAGTAAAATATTTTAAAAATGTCATTATATAAACATCAGGACTTGTATGTGAGTTAGGTTAGAGTCAGTATCGGTATCAGTACTCGTTATTGAAAAGTGGTACTGGTGCAGCTTTACTTAACAAGTCATGCTGTGCTCTACAGCACATAGACTAAGGGAAGTTTTAGGGGTGTATTTATGGAAAGGTTTGGGTGACTATTGACTTCTAGTGTTTATTAGTAACATTAGCCTTGTAGCTCCAGCGCTAAACTAAAGAAACTTGGTTGATCAATTAAACCCATGGTATGTGGAAAAACCGCGTAAATGACATTTTTCACCAAACCCCTCCTTCAAATACAGAAAATAGATTCATTCCAAAATAGTCAGGAGCCCATTATTTTTCAAACATTGCACAATTTAGCCACGAATCAAGCTGAGATCATTTCCCAGCACAGAGCAGGGCATGAGAGTGATTCATTATGTACTGTCTACCTTTAAAGAGAGGAGTAATGCTTTGTTTTGGAGTGATCAAAATATCTGTAAGCATCAACAAGTGCAACATTTCATTTTAATGCCTTTTTTTGGGAAAAGAAAAGGCTGTATGCAGTATTGTGCTATGGTGGTCTTACAGTGATGGCGATGCAAAGAACGGACACGTTGCAATCTCTAGGATAATCAATCACAATTACTGCTTTGGTCTAATGTAGTTTCATTTAGATCCTCTGGGCATGTGTATTTCAATAGCTGCAACAAATGTTTTGTCCACACTGTTGTTTACATGCCCTTCACAAAGCTGTGGCAAATCTATCTCGTTGTTATTAGTTTTATAACAAGGTTTGAAGTGAACTTGCAAAATCCCTCACCAATCCAGACAATATTGCTTCTCCGACTCCATATTGACATTACAAAACTAAACTGGGCTGACTGCGTTTTGTTTGTTTGGGTGTGAATGTGTGCGTGTGTGTAACTGTGTGTGTATGTGTGTGTGACTCACGACTCCGCAGGTGACTCATGTGAGTGTGTGTGGGTGTGTGTACCTCCAGGCATGACCGTGCCCACATCCTGCACCGTGAGGACGGAAAGGCGCTCCTCTGTGTCCACTCTGATGACCCCGTGGCTCAAACCCTGCATGGACAGGACCCCTCGACCCGGTGGCTGGTTGCTATCATCAGTAGGCCTGCAGTAAGTGGAGGTGAAAGAACCTTCAGGGCATCTTCAGTGGATCTCAAGGTGGTAATTCAGCTCAATGTAGCTCACTTCTCAGGCCATTTTCAAACATATCAAAAAAAGCTTTAAGGGGCTAAAAATTCAGTTAAACATCTAATAAACTTCTAGATTTAGATTTAAGGTTTATTATACCTAAACAGTGCCTTATTGACTGATATCAGCATCAGAATAAACAGTGGAAGCTCACAGTTTTAATACAGAGAACTGTGCAAGAGTCAGAGACCACTACTTATTTAATTTCCAAGTCACAACAGCCATTAAGTACAGGTCTTTTTTTCAGGAGATATTTTCAAAGAGATTAGATATAAATTGTTTTCCTTGTTTGTTTTTTTACCATTTTCCACTTAATGAATAAGGACAGAGACATTACAAACTGAATTATAACTCATCTCAACTCATTTAACCCATTCGTGCAGCGAAACACCCACATACACACTAGTGAACACACACACTAAAGGGCAGTGAGCACAACTGCCCAGAGCGGTGGGCAGCCCTATCCACAGCGCCTGCGAAGCAACTGGGGGTTAGGTGCCTTGCACAAGGGCACTTCAGTCATGTACTGTCAGCTAAGGGGATTGAACTGATGACCTTCCCGTCACAGAGCTGGCTCCCTAACCGCCAGCCAATGACTGTTCCGTAAAAGGCCCTGTTATAACTGCATTTTTGTTTATTTGCATTTATTCTAATGATATCTTGTGCTTTTACAAGCAAAAACACACTATGTATAGCACTGAAGCATAAGCCTACATCAGAAGGTATTCAGAATTATGAAAAACCTACACTGTGTCCAAACTTTTGAGTGCTACTCTATGTGTGGGTGGTACTGGCATTATAAGTTTATAAAAGAGAAACGAGTTCAGAAGATGAAAAAGCATGCCTGTCTGTGTGAACCCAAAAACGTGCTTTCCAAGCACTTTTGCTTAATGGGGTATAAAAGGGTGTGTGTGTGTGTGTGTGTGTGTGTGTATATGTGGGCGCGTTCGTGTGTTGGGAGGGGGTGTGAGAGGCACAGCTAAGGGGGTCATTACTGGTCTGTTGGTTACATCTGTGAATTACAAATTAAATGATGTCACTGCCTCGATGACAAAAACAGCATTAAAGTTATTTATCACCGGCTGAGTGTGGAATGGCGTTTCTCGCTGGATGGAGACTTTTCTCATCTCTGCACGCAATGCCGTCAGCATGGATTTTATTAGAATTTTATTCATTTAATTTTTTTTTTGTTGGGCTTCATAAAAGCCTTTTTTTTCATCTGAACAGTGTCATGAAAGAGAGCGCAGGCTGAAGGAATGACCAGAGACAAAGTTAATCCAGCCAAATGAAAACCATATGCCACGTTCAGCTGGGTCACACTCGAGATATGTCAGCCTTCTCCAGAACATAATTACAGGACCAGTCTAAGAAAATATTATTTCTTGTAAATGGTTTTGGAAAATGCATTAAAGGCATATAGAGCTTGGCGTGGTGATGTGTCACTTATAAGAGCCAGTATCCTTTAGAAAGACATAAAGGAACGTTTTAAAGATGATTTCGAAGTGACCTTCTGAGACTCTGAGTCTCTGCTTTGAAAGCACAGTCGGTGCTGGTGTGTTCAACAGAACTGACGATAGTGAATCATGGAAAAAACGGCATCATACTGAATCAGTGGGTTGGAGTGAGGTTGCAGAGTGAGTGTGAGTATTGGCAGGGGGGCAGGACTGGATCACAGCTGAGTGAGAGGTTGGGGGGTTAAAAAGGTGTAGGGGTAGAATATCATAGGGTGACATAATCTGAAAATGCCTGTTGCTCTTTACATTGTGTGTTAATATTATGATGATTGGACCAAAAGAAGCAGCCCTAAATTACTTGGACAAAAGTCTGGTTCCATTGACTTACATTAAAAGTAAAGTATGCTTTTTCTTTCTCCTGTAGTTACCATTTTGGAGATACAAGGTTTTCTTTCGACAGCAGTGATATATATATACCATTATATACAAAAGTTTAGGTACCTCTGGTCAAACCAGAGAGTCAAGAGCTCTATAACACAACCTAGAAGATTCTAGAAGAGTTGTAAAACACTGTTTGGATAGACAGCGCAGTGTTCATCACTATTTTGTAGCTAAATAGAGATGAAAGACAGGATTCTGCATAGCCACCTTTTATTATTTATTTGTTTGTTTATTGATTGATTGATGGATTTTCTCTTACAAATACACTGTCATTGTTTCAAACGAGCCTTCCCTTGTCTGCTATTGTGAGTTTATTATTTACATTCTTCAAAGTCTCACAGTTTGTGTTTTTTCTCATGTAAGTACTAAAAACACAAATAAAGAAGACAGCAATGAATAATTCAGTAAATTTATATGAAGATTCTTCTCACTGTCTGCACGTCTGCATTGCCTTTATCCCTGAGACAACTGCGTTCTCAATTGCTCTCCGCAATGTGAAAATATCAGCTGTGTAAATTCATACAATAGGCGAGTTTGGTATTTTGATGTGAATTTTTTTTCCAGTAGAATGTTAATAGATTTATAGCCAGAGGTTCAATTTGTCCACAATACGGTAGAATCTGCTAGATGTGTGTAATGTTTGTGTAAGTGTGTGTAAGTTTGTTCTCTGTAGAGAATGTGTGGTCACAGAAAATGTTCAGACTAAAATAACCTCAACCTTGTTTGGCATTCAAAATATTTTTTTATCATTAACTGATACTATGTTTAAGATCTGATCCTGCATTATTATTATTATTATTATTATTATTATTATTATTATTATTATTGAGAGTTTTTTCCTCCCAGTTTAGCCATGTCCAATCCGCCCACTAGCTAGATCCACACCATCATGCACTACCAAGCTATTAGGGTTAAGGCTAGCACAAGCTTCCTCCAGGACATCTGAAGCACCACCGCATCTTTTCAGTCCACCACTAACGCAACATCGTTTGCCGGCTCAGCGCCCTTAGGGAACACTAACTGCCAATTCTGCTATGTCGGCTAACAGACACCAGTGTTGGTCAGCATCACACTTGAGTGATGGGGCAGAGGGTGGGTCTTTCTATCGACCCAGAGACCAGTTACGCTTTCTTAAACTCTCAGCCATGTATGGCATCTATTACTTGTGTCTATAACACTTTACTTTAGGGTAGTGTACATAAGGCTAAATGACAACTGACATAACCCTACGTAAACATTAACAAAATTATTCCAGCAGGAGTTGTAAAAGTTGCATATGCCAGTTTGATATAAAAATTGACAAATGCAGACTTTATAACAGATGATGTCTCGTGGAATAAGTCTTTATTAGCCCTTTTGTTGCCATATGAAGGCTAAAGCAGAGAGCTAATAGCAGGTTTTACAGTGGTTCTTATGTGTGAATCATGTTGCTATTTTTAACCCTTTGTTTATAATACTGCAATTTCCCTCTGGGATCAATAAAGGATTCTGATTCTGATAATATTAAGCCTTAAAGCAGGGATGTAATATAACAGGAAAGAGTGGGGTTGTGGGTGTTTTTGGAGCTGGATTGCAGGCTGATGGATGGTCACAGTTGGATGAAATCCCTCTGAATGGTGAGGACAGAGTCTGATGAGTGATCTGATGTGTGAATCGTGTTGCTGTTTTAACCCTTTCTTGGAACATGAAGTCCAAAAAAACAGAGCAATGATATCAGGATTTTGGGTGATTTTCAGAGCTGAATTACTCACTGATGCTGAGCTCACAGCTCGATGACGTCATGCTAGCGCGTCAGAATTGTCTGATATGTGTCTCATGGCTGAAGCTTAAACCATTCTGCAGATATAAAGGCTGAAGTGACCTATCGTTATGCCCACAAATTGTGAGCTTTGGGTTATAAAGGTTTATGTTATTTGTTACAACAAGCTTATGTAGGTGTCATGTAGCCTTTATGAACAGTATCCTTTAATAAAGTGTAACTGTTTTGTCTAATATCATTGTGAATGTTTTCAGTGTATATTCATCGTGTTTGGCATATTTATTTAAAATTGCATTGTTATGAGCCTGCATTGCTTATGTTTCTCAGCCTGTATTTTAAGATATTTTTATCTGAAAGATGATACAATCCTAAATTACATAATTAAATGTTGCTTTTACTTAGCATCATTACTGTCTACTGGTGAAGGCTGCTATAATTATTTAGGTTTTATAGCTATGATAACTGTTAATTTCTAAAGTGTTCATAAAATGTGCAATTTACTACAAATTATAACATACATTTTTGACCAGATTCTGCAAGAATGATGAGTTTATAGTTGTAAAAACTGTATTTCTGTTTTTGGCATTTTTTGTATAATTTGAAAACTCCAGATACCTTTGAATTGTGTCAACATTTATACCATAGTCTGCTGAAATGGTCAAACATTATTTGGAAAAAAATCTTGCTACATCTATTGCATGTTAAGAATGTTTTTCCTTCTCCTGTAAAGTTTTTAAACATATTTGCGGATACAAGGTTTCTTCTGACAGCAACGATATGTTCAACCAAAATACCCACAAACATGTACAAGCAGAGCACTGGACTGCGGACTGGTAGCACGTGTGAGAGTGGCAGGATATTACTCACCTCCTGATGGCCACAGTGAGGGCCTCAGGAGAGCTGGCACACGGACAAATGACCTCCGGCCTCAGCCCCTTACTCTGGAAGACGTTTAGGAACGCATCGCATGATGAGATAGACCCTGTAGAGAGAGAGACAGAGAGAGAAACAAATTAAGAGAGGGTGGAGCGATTTCTCATTACTTCCTAATTAATATTGAAATCATTTCACTGTGTGATGGAGACGTGGGTGCAACGTTGCTGTATCAGAGCCAATAGCAACACTGGACTACTTATCTCATATGCACTGTGACGTTACAGCAAGCACACTCACACCCGTACAGGTCTTAGAGAGCAGTTATGATACAAGACCATGTGTGTGTGTGTGTGTATGTGTGTATGTGTGTGTGTGTGTGTGTATGTGTGTATGTGTGTGTGTGTGTGCGTTCAAAATAGTTCAAACTGCAGTCCCACAGTAAAAACTATTACAACATTTATGTTTTTAGACCTTAGATATTTATAAGGGTTATGTTATGATCTATTTAAATAAAAGGTATTAACAGAGATAGTAATAAGCTAAATATATACAAAATCATCATTTATAGGGTTGCTTCTGAGAGGTGTCTGTCCAAAATCCTAACCCCTAAATTTACACTTGTGAAAATAACTTTTTAAATGTTGGATTACTTTTAAAATTGCTTTATGATGAGTTGAATTTCTAAAAAAAAAACAAAAAAAAAACATTATACAAAAACTTTATAAAAAAACTATACACAGAATCACAGTGTTAGTCTGTAGGCGGAGCCTTAATTTAGCCACACCCCTGCCTTTTAGGGCAATAAGCGAGACTGCATCCCTGTCCCTCATGGCCATATAATGATCAGTTAGATCCCACTATTTTTGTAAATGTGTCCCAAAGTCTGAAAATTAGTGTGAACATCAATAATTATCACTACCGAAACACATATTTTCGCAAGTAAAGGTTTCCACTGTGTTTTAGGGAAAAATACTTATTTTATGTGTGTCCAAAACTGGTGAGACTAACTGAAACGTCTGGTAAAGTTTCGGTAGCGTTATGATTGTTTGGGCAGTGACAGAACGGAATGATCAATCATGTATTTTAATAAAGTAAACATAATTAAACTACAGGGTGATTCAAAACAAAAGGATTTAGTCTAAACTAAGTCAGTTTAAATCCCAAAATGTGTTTTGAACTACGACTTTGAACAAATTCAGCAGAAAGATTTATACACAGTACTGTGCAAAAGTTTTAAGCCTGTTGTTTCCCAATCTGATCCTCAGGGCTCCGCAGATGGTTCACATTTTCCTTCATCCCTGTGCGCTGCCCATTTCTCCCACATTCAACACGAGAACCAACTGTTTGCTTACTCTCTAATATATCCCAGACCTAGACATGCGCTAGCTGTTATGAGAGGTTATCCACTTCATCTGTGAGTGGTCATAATGTCTTGGCTCATCCGTGAACATTCAAGATGCTATTTATCATATGTACCATGTCTTATAAACACGCACATCCAAATAAACAGTTTTCTAAGCATTAGAGCTTTTCAAGAATCCTCGTAATCCACACAATCAGCTGCTCATGCCTTAACTTTCACACCACAGTTACATGAAAGTCAGGGAAAAAGAGAGAGAGGGCAAGAAAAAAAGCGCCACACGGAGAGGGCGGGAGAAAAGACAGAATGAGAGCACAGAAAAAGAGAGATAAATAAAAAGAGAGAGAAATGGGTGAATAATTAACTCACATGGGTTGGATCCATCAGCCACCACCAGCATGCGCAGTGAGCTCAGGTTGATGTCTCTCTGGTCCCTGTGGGCCACCAGAGCCCAGTGCATGTCCCTGCTCTTCACACACGCCACTTTAGCTGCACACGCAAACACACACACGAGGGCAAGATGCAATTAGACGAAGGACGTGCACCAGCATCCGTTGACTGTTTCTGAGTATTTGAATAATGAAGTCACCATAAGGGTACTCATTACGCGATGTTATACTTTGTTACTCTGAAACACTAGTGACTGAATGTGAGCATGTTGAGAAAGACACGTCGTTAAGGATGTGACTGAGAAGGCACAGATTGCATGACTGTTTTACTAACTACTCTAGCTGGTGTTCTAAAATAAATAAAGTTGTCACATCATCCACTGAGGAGAAAAGCTTTGTGTAGAAGACGAAGGCTGCGTTCACATTACCAGACTGAAGTGGCGCAAATCAGATTTTTTGTCCTAATGGGACTCTGGTGCTTTCAGAGCCATGTGGACACCCAAATCTGATCTTTTAAAATCTGGCCTGAGCCACTTTCATATGTGCTCCTAGAATGGATGCGTATCCAAATCACGACCAATGCCGCCTTAATGAGAACACTCTGCACCGAACAGAAGTTAAAGCCTGCAAAAGGTGGAAAAGCAACACATCTCACCTTTTTCCCCTTCGTATCAGTCAGCTGAGAGCTGATCAGAGCTATTGAGCTATTGGGCTTGTTATGTGAACACAGCCAAAAAGTCCTTGTCAGCATCCAACATGACATTTGTTAATTTATTTGAATTATTTGACTTACTGTTGGCCTACTAGCTCATCTGAAGAGGCAGCTTCATATTGTCCAGCATGAAAACCTACCAATTTTCCCATTTTTGGGTAATTAAACACGCTTCTCTGATGTAAAACTTTTGTGTAACACCAGTGCCGTTATCCAAAAAAGTAAGCCTTCAGCCCTGCATTATTTTTCAGTTAATGTTTGTCTTTCTTTGCAGTTGACCAGATATCTGTTCATGATCTCTTATGGACACCAGAGTATCAAAATAAAAATCAAAAATTTTTTATTAGTATCCTTATTTTCCTGTAAATAGTCTAGAGATTTAGCTTTAATTTTTATTATTTATAATGTGGATAAGGTTTATACTGTTTCCCATTTCTATTATTGAGTGCCTTACTCCTGTTACTCTGCTGCTGCTGTAATACTGTGAATTTCCCTGTGGGACTAATAAAGGATTATCTTATCTTATCTTAAAAACAGTCAAAATGCACATCTCTAAACTAGACCTCAGCAGAATATATTACCATTACAGACCAGGAATTCATAATTCAGAACATATCAAGCTTTATACTTCACTTGTGGAGGGACAGACCTTTGTACTGGCACACTTTCTGGATCCACGAGAGCGGGTTGACCTTCATCAGGGAGTAGGGAATGCTGATCACGTGCATCATGTTCATCACGCTCTGAGGGATACACACATTATGTCAGCATTTCTCATCGTTTCTCTGTGGGAGCGTTTGGCTTTGGGACGGCATGATCAACAGTCAAGAGTAACTTACTGTAAGAATGCCATGCCACAGGCCAACGTCCTTCTTAAAGTCTAATACATTCACTATGGTCTCAGCTGGAACAGAGAAAGAGAGAGAAAGAGATTCATTGCAAAATGCAAGGTTAATGAGTCGTATCATTTACATCATGACATATACTAGCCCCAATGGAATGTGGGCAAACAGTACTATGCAAAATTCAAAGAACAACCTTTATTTGATTTAATTTCCAGTCAAAATACTCATTAACTACAAGTTATTTTTTTCAGTCCCTGGATAAAATAATGTAATATCTAGAAATATTCACCAGAAATCTGCACAGAAGCTTTAACAACTAAATAGATAATCAGTTTTTGCACCCTTTGCCTTTATTACAGCCTCTATTTTCTGTCTTGTTTTCAGTTTTTCAAAGAAATCTACAGGAATATTTTTTTCCAAACCTCCAAAGTTTACTCTGAGAAGTTCACAACATTTTCTGCCTCTCATGATCCAGATAATCCAAAACGGATTCAATGATACTGAGGTCTGGACTCTAGAGTGTCCAGTCCATTGTTCTGAGAACACCAGCAGCTTCTTTGTTTGATAACTACTGTAGAATGAATTTCCTCCCAATAATTTTTTTTCCAGATGATATCTTAAAATCTGTTTGCATTAATGGGCATCCACAGCACTTTCAAACAAAAACAAATCACTAATTTCCGATGTTATACATCCCCAAAACTTGCACCGATCCTCCACTATGGTGGACAGATGGTTGCAGAAAAGACTGAAAGACTGTGTTGCATCCAAAGAGTTCAAATTTGAACTCCTCAGTCCATAAAAATATATGGGACATATTATTATGAAATAAAAGTACTTACATAAATATTTGATACATTCATAACATTTTACATAATTAAATGATGCATAATTAAAACAAATGTGTGTGGATACTCACCCTCAGTGTAGCCGCAGGACTGTGTGAGGGCCTGGCAGTGTGTGAGCAGAGCAATCCTCATCACCGTCACGCCCAAGACACTTCCATCCTTACAGGTTTTATACTGTACTCAATCACACACACACACACACACACACACACACACACATGCCATGTCATCAACTATCAGCTGAAACACACACAAGCATCCATTTCTGGACACACAAAATTCAGTTTTTGAAGAAACAGCTGGGCAACAAAATCAAATTAACTGTAAAATGTGCACATCTACTTAAAATTTTAAGCAGTTTGATGAGATAACTGTGCAATAATTTAGACATGCGATTTGGACAGTGCTGTTAAAAAAATCTTTAAGAAAAAAAAAGCTTTATGAACTTGTTAGATATATTCATTTCACAGCCACATTGGAGAACTAAAGAAGGGATATGTTTTTGCTGATGTTTTGGCAAGTTACTCTAAATGAGCCATAGTTAGCACAAAAGGCTTTCAGCTGTGCCTGGGCAGATGTTAAATGGGAATTTCAGCAATCTTTCAAAGTTGCCAATTTCTTTACAGTGGTGCTGATGGGAAGCAGGGGTCATCAAATCTACAACACAAACACAGACATTTTATTTACTATCCAAAACCACCAGTGAACCTATACGTGTCTTCGGAGTTTCTACACTTTTTCTTTGCCTAAAAGCACCTTGCAGGCACCTTCTGCAGTGAAAAAATGCCCAAAATATTCCTAAAACTATCATAAAACATTGTCTCAGACATCAGTCAGCATATTCATAACCATTTCATTTAGTAACTTTCTGTGAGTGCGCTGTTAGAGGCATTAAACTCTTCAGACATTCGATTCCTATCACCACCACTGTGAACAATTCCACAATTCTACTCAGAATGCTTCTCTAGAAAATAGCATTTCACATCAGACCACTCCGAATGACTCTGCTCACATCTTAACCATTTAATTATGCAGGAATTTGGAAAAATTGGTGGAATTCCTTTTTAAGAGGCACCCTAAAACAACGTATTTTAAAAATGCAAAACTACACTACAGCACATATTAAAAATGCAAAACAAAGTGTTACGAGCTGCTACTTAAATTTGCCAAGTTTCAGCACCATATAAGCAGTAGCTCTAATGCAGCTAACTGAGATCTGAGCCTTTACATTCTGCATTGTGTCTGATAATAGAACTGCATGCGTACGAGGTGTCTCGGATTTCTCTGTCTTCATGATGGATGGGCTGAGGGTTTATTCTCCACATGATCAATAATCCTAGACTGGGGCAGCCGTGTTCACTCTGACGTACTGTACTACCTTGTTGTGAATTAACAGGAAAAGCCATTATCTTATCTTAAAACCCCCGACATAAGCCTCACTTCACAATTAAGCATGCGTTAATCATTCATCAGCCACTCTGTGATACGCCGCTAATGGAAGGCAGGTCCGCTGCTGCACGTTGATAGGAACTATTGATTTTTATTCCACCCTGCAGGCAGGCTCAAGATATGGAATATCCAAGAATGAGAGATCGTAATAGAGTTTAAAGCGGCTGGGGAAAATAGCATATGGAAAACGGATGTCGATGCGATGGGTTCCAGCAACAGGGAAAATACGGGCAATTTACAGTGGCAGAATGAGGAAAAATTCACTCTGTGGTCAGGAAAAACGGTCGAATAGAAGTGACACCTCATCCAAGCTTCTATTCAGGCTCCTAGTCCTAAGAGACACCGGACTAAAGAGCAGTTTTGGGATGCTTACCTCTATGTAGGCGGTGTCGTTGTTTGCGTCTTTGATATGAGGGAACCAATCACGAGGTGGCTTGGAGAGGTGTTTGGATTCTGTGACGAACCACAGCAGCTTGGGCCACCCTGTGGTGCACACCAACAACAAACAGGTTTAATGAAAGCATCTATAGCCATACTTTAGCATGAGGCCTTTAAAAGTAATTTAGTATCTGTAATCACCATCATCATCAGCGGCAGCAGCAATAATCAGACAGATAATGTGATTGACCCTCAGGAGTCACCGTTATCACGGTCATACTTATTTGTACACTTGTAGCTCAGAAACAAACTAAAAGAGGAGATATATTTCTACAATATGAATCTGGTGGAAAGTTCTTGCTTAGTTTTTTACTTTTTTAATGTTTTGATATTGAAACAAATAGCAAGAAGTCACAAGTGCAGCCTTGACCCTGTCAGTACGGAATATACACTCACCAGACACTTTATTAGGTACACTAGCTAGTAAGAGGTTGGACCCCCTTGCCTTCAGAACTGCCTTAATTCTTCCAGGCAGACTTTCAAGAAGGTGTTGGAAACGTTCCTCAGAGATTTTGGTCGGTTATTTGAGTTACTGTTGCCTTTCTATCATCTGGAACCAGTCTGCCCATTCCCCTCTGACCTCTCACATCAACAAGGCATTTTTGTCCACACAACTGACCGCTCACTGGATATTTCCTCTTTTTGGACAGTTCTCTGTGAACCCTAGAGATGGTTGTGCGTGAAAATCCCAGCAGATCAGCAGTTTCTGAAATACTCAGACCAGCCCGTCTGGCACCAACAACCACGCCACGTTCAAAGTCCCTTAAATCCCCTTTCTTCCCCGTTCTGATGCTCGGTCTGCACTTCAGCAAATTATCTTGACCACCTCTACATGCCTAAATGCACTGAGTTGCGGCCGTGTGATTGGCTGATCAGCTATTTGTGTTAACAAGCACCTAATAAAGTGGCCAGTGAGTGTAAATGTAATTCATTAGGTAACTGTACCACTATTGGACCAGACCAGAGGAGGATCTTTAATATAGTATCTTAGACATTTGACTGAGTGACTTGTACAGAAAATCAATGTCATTTCTTCAGTCTGAAACATAGTTGGTAAATGCTACATGCTCATGTCAGCATTATGTAACAGATATCACACTCAATAACAATAAATGTGTAGCACACAGCCATAAGTATTAGCAGGTTTTTACATTACAGTGAGATGGAATTAAACAGGACTACGATTACTGAAGGTACATTTAAACCAAATTAGAATTAACTACAAACATTGAGATTCATGCTGAGATAGAAATCTTGAATCACGAATCTAATTTATGACTATATAAGGGTGTTTTAGGATCTGAAGGACATTTGAAGGAAACTGTTTTACTTGCTGTTAGCTCAGTGTCATCTCAGATTTGTTCTACTGCAATTACAAAATAATATTTTTTTCTTTACCTTTTGGTTTTAATATTTTATGTTTATTTAAACAACAAATAAAAAAAAAATAAACTTCATTTTGGTTTTTGAATTCAGTTTTCATAAGGTGACCATATTTGATTTTATATTCTTTTTTTTTTTTTAATTCAGTTTTTTTTTTTTTTTGGAAACACTGGCCAGACACATTTTTGAAGTCCTGGAAAAAGAGCACATATGGTCATCCTAGGTCTTTTGGCTAAGTGTGTCCTGAATTTTGACTTTCAGCTAGGAATTGTCATTTCGGCGCATCACTACTTCTAATGGCTAACATGGATGTGTCTCCTTTTAAGATTCTGTCTCTCTGCATAAATAAACATTCAGTGTTTTCTGTTCTTTATCAGCACTACAGCAGTATCACAAACTCGTTACCTCTGCCTATGCTATTTATAACGTCGTCTCACTGCAGCTGAGGGCAAAAATGCTGACTGCAGGCGTCCTGGCTTAGATCAGATCACACACACAAACACACACACACACACTCCTCCTTCGTGACCTTGGTGCCCCATCACGCTCCCACACACACTCTTTTCCTTTCTTCATTCTACACCTCTATACATGCTGCCGTGTTGACTGAATCAGACTGACCTTTGAACTGGGGTATTTCCCCGGTGGGTCCTTTGGGCAGCCCCTTGTGGCACGCATCGCTGGTCAAAGCCACTGTCACACCACAGCTGCCCAGGAGAAAGCCAATCTGCTGGCTGCCCGCGTCCTAGATCATGCCAAGCAGAGAGAACACGAAGCCATGCTTTAAACAGCCTCACAATACAAAACATCCATCAGCACCTGCCAGAAATACACCACCGGGGGCGGCCGGGGCCTATTTCTGAAGTTAAGCTGCGAGAGATGACTGTGTTTCCAAAACAGCCTGTAAACTAACGTGTGTGTGCATTTGTATGTGTTTTTCCACAAAGCTGAACATGTATAACCCCTTAGACTGCAAAGGCCTGTATGTGGAGCCACACTTCAATTACATAACAGATTATGTTGCATAACAGAGCTGCAAAATATACCTCTTGTTAATTGTTATCACAAACACGGCCAACCAGGTTTTTTGTGTGCTGACCAACCACACTTCCAGTTGAGCGTATCTCTGGGTGTTTTGATGACCCAGTGTGTTCATGTGATCTAATAAAGATAAATTTTTAAATTCAAAATGACGAAGGTCAGTCTTTAACCCTGATAAATTCACTACACTGAGGAGCATAGTGCGCAGAGTCAATCACTACAGACCTCCAAACTTCATGTGGCCTTCAGATCAGCTCAAGAACAGCGTAGAGAGCTTCATGGAATGGGTTTCCATGGCTGAGCAGCTGCATCCAAGCCTTACATCACCAAGCGCAATGCAAAGCGTGGAATGCAGTGGTGTAAAGCGCCGCCACTGGACTCTAGAGCAGTGGAGACGTGTTCTCTGGAGTGAACAATCACGCTTCTCTCTCTGGAAATCCAATGGACGAGTCTGGGTTTGGCGGTTGCCAGGAGACGGTACTTGTCTGACTACATTGTGCCAAGTGTAAAGTTTGGTGGAGGGGGGATCATGGTGTGGGGTTGTTTTTCAGGAGTTGGGCCCCTTAGTTCCAGTGAAAGGAACTCTTAATGCTTTAGCACCAAGAGATTTGGGACAATTTCATGCTCCCAACTTTGTGGGAACAGTTTGGGGATGGCAACTTCCTGTTCCGACATGACTGCGCTCCAGTGCATAAAGCAGGTCCATAAAGACATGGATGAGCGAGTTTGGTGTGGAAGAACTTGATTGGCCTGCACAGAGTCCTGACCTCAACCCGACAGAACACCTTTGGGATGAATTAGAGTGGAGACTGCAAGCCAGACCTTCTCATCCAACATCAGTGTCTGACCTCACAAATGCGCTTCTGGAAGAACGGTCAGAAATTCCCATAAATACACTCCTAACCCTTGTGGAAAGCCTTCCCAAAAGTGTTGAAGAATTTATAGTTGCAAAGGGTGGGCCGACATCATATTAAACCCTATGGATTAAGAATGGGATGTCACTCAAGTTCATATGCGTGTGAAAGCAGACAAGCCAATACTTTTGGAAATATGGTGTACATTCACTCACACCTAGGAGCAACTAAGCATAACCAATTGGCCTAACTTCATGTCTTTGGACCTGGAGGAAATCCACCCAGACACGGGGAGAACATGCAAACTCCACACAGCAAGGACCCTGGTCGCCCACCCAGGGAATCAAACCCAGGCCCTTATTGTGAAGCAACAGTGCTACCCACTGCACCACCGTGCCACCTACTATTCAACACAGTCTTAATAATTTTCACTCTAATTTTAGAGAAAGTAGACTCAAAACCATTGACACTGGTGGTTAGAGGAACCAGACATCAGGTGTTTAACACACCTCAAAGTACACGAAAGTTAAACATGAAATAACTTCCGATATGATGAATGATGCCTGAGACAGTGTTGGGTTATAGACATAATGACCCCTGGTTCCTATCACTACCACTATACTGAGCCAGTAAGCTTCTCTACAGGGCATCACTTCACATCAAACCACTCTGAAAGACAAAAGAAATTTTGGGAAATAGGTGGAATTCCCCATTAAAACTGACGATGTTAAAGAATAATCCAGCGGTTGAAGCGGTTCAAAGCGGTACTTTGGTGATTTCTGCTCAGCTCTGGTGACTCCGTGCAACAAGTGCAAAGAGATCCGGCCGCCTTTCAGCTGGAATGCGGACAGAGTTTTATTGGACTCTGTGTGGAGCTGCAGGGAAAGGAAGCCAGAGAGTGTTCTGCCAGTTTCAAGGTCCTTTTCCTGGAATTTTTGGACTGATGAGGGATCGGACTGAGCCTTGCCAAAAGGCTGAGCCACTTCCCCATACATACACACACACACACACACGCACGCACGCACGCACACACACACACACACACACACACACACACACACACACACACACACACACACACACACTCACACTAGCACACACCTCACTCCGTTCTCTACAGCGAGAAATTCCAACGTATGCATTTCAGCAGGACAAGGCCTGCGCCTCCACAAAGACACATTCAGACTGGGAGTTGACAAAAAACAGTGGCTATCAAAAATAGACGAGGGGCGCCTGCAATATTTACAGCGCTCAGAGCTTAAGTTTCCATAAGGCCTTCATAACACTTAACATTAAACATGAATAATGCAGAGATATTAATATTTAGTATCATGAAGCCTGTTGCCTTGGCACTGCATACCGGAAGCTCAAGCTTTGAGGTTATGCTGCAAGAAATGGGGGGTGGGGGGGGCGTTGGCAGTGGCGCTGCAGCTTGTAACACAGTCAAAAATGAAGATTAAATCCTGTCTGTCCAGCTTCAAAGTGGACACTGCATGACTTACACAATCCCAGAATTGATGCAGTGCTCAGACTACATGACATTTATTGTGCGCAATCTGTTGTCATCTGGACGCAGTAGTACATGATGCAGATGAGGCTCTGACATCGTCTTTCATGTGGCGGGATCCCATTATGAACAAGAAGTGTCCCGAGAAATTTTCTAACTTTACGTCAGACTAGCTTTTTATCATCTCTTAAATATATAGTGATAAAGCATTTTTAATTGTAAATCGTCTATTTCACAAACAGTATTTGTTATAATAAAAAGCTGCGATAAAGCTAAAATTTCAGTACATTTTCTATTAGAAATTTCTATTATAGAAATATAAAATTAATTTGTTAAAATACATGCAAATAAATGCAGATGAGGCTCTGACTTCATCTTTTCTGTGGAGTGATCCCACTGTATCACCAGTCGCAAATGCAAGACGTGTCTAACACGACTTTGGCAAAATGGAGCCAGAGCAATTTTCAAACTTTTTCAAACTAGCTTTTATCCTTTCGACTTTTACTGTCCAGTAATAGATAGCAAACTACTCTGGATAAAACCCGAAGCAAACTACTCTGGATAAAACCCGAAGCAAACTACTCTGGATAAAACCGAAGCAAACTACTCTGGATAAAAAACATTTTACATATTACATCAAATATGTAATGATAAAGTGTTTTTAATGGTGAATTGTCTATTAAATAATCATTATTTCCTTTAATAAAAAAGAGATGACGACACCCATGATGGCTTGGACCTGGATTTTCTGTAAAGCTGCTTTGTGACAAAATCTGTTATATATGGCATGTATGATATTATAAAGCAATATTGTTGCTGTCATATATAAACCATGTAAATGGAATTTCTTTTTTATTTCTCTACATAATTAAAAAAAAAAGCTTACATTAAAATTTAAGAGCATTTTTGCCTTTTCGTCTAAAGTTGCTGTCTTGGAGCTACATGGCTTTGTTTGGACACTTCCTGAGTTTCCTACTGCATTCCGATTGGACATTGCACTGGCCAGGTGAATTTAAGTGTGAGACTACATATGAATTCTTATGGTTCAAGCAGTTAATGATCTGTCATAATGGGCACAAAGCACCAGTCTGGGCAGGAGGTTGTAGCAGATCCCCAGAAAACATGTCCAGGGCAAGAAATTCAAGGCTAAAATCATTAGTGCGCACTCAAACTGTCCAGTCATGCGCTGCACAAGAGCTAGCTGGGCCTCAGTAGATGCTGTAAAGTCTGTGCAGGGCAGTTTGTATCCTCACCTTCCTAGTGAGTGGCACCTCGATGGGCACAGGCACAACCTCAGCCAGTAGGCAGCCATAGAAGGCCACCATGAAGGCGGCGGGGTCGTTGTTGGGGAACACGAGCGCCACCTGCTCACAGAGAGATAAGAGAGAGAGAGCGTGGGGGAGAGGGGGAAGTGTCAGACGCTAGACAGAACCACTGACATGACACCAAAGTGAGAGTAACCACGCATTCCTTAAATGAGAATTAGAGTGTATAAAGGAAGAAGAGTCAAGTTAGTCGGTGTAAGTCAAAGTGCCAATGATAAGAAGAACATGGTGTAATTTAGGTATTCATTATTTCTCTTTCACAGCTCATTCAAATGAGCAGAGAAAGTGCCGATTCTAAATTTTCAATTTTATTTTTCAATTTCAGTTTAAGTATGATTTGAATCATATAATTTAAAATATCCTCATAAGTGTGATTTTTTTGTTTATTTTATTTCATTTATTCATTTTTATGAATAGTCATAGAGTTGAGGTAAAGGATAGAGTACAGCTTTTCATCTTAGATTTTTTTTCTTCAGTTTTTTTTATATTGCGTATACAGCCATAAGTCAGAAACTGTAACCTTAACAAGGTTAAGTAATTAACAAGGTTGATTATTTGTTAATTCTCTTCTTCAATGCCTTGGTATCCCTTTGCCTTTGTAGCATGGTGAATTTCCCCGCTGTGGGACTAATAAAGGATTATCTTAAATTATCTTAATTTTATGGAAAGTTACTGCTGCAATTTTGTTCTGTAAAAAAAAAAATTGAATCTATAGTTTCATTTCCTGGCATCAAAAGAAACAAATCTGAAACTGTCAGTAAAGAATGTAAATTCAAAATAAACTGTACTGTGTGAAAGTTTTAGGCATCTAAGCACATTTTAAACAATGTACCTCAGCAGTGAGTTTATCACAATATACATTACAATAAAATCATATTCATAATTCAAATAAACATAAAAACTATAAAAAGTAACAAGAATTTCTTGGGTCCATATTTTTCCTTGATCCCTTCACAGCCGCCACAGAGACTCGTTAATATCATTACATTAATGACATCATGAGCTCAATTTACTGAGCTCTGATTGGTCAAACCAGGAGCTGCTTTTTAACTACATATAATACTGGACTTCCTCGAGGAGAGGCTTGGAGATGGTTAAACAAACACACTCCAGAAAATCCAAAAAATCACTAATTATTATTTATATATTTTTTGTTTATTCAAAAATTAATACTTTTCTCAGCAAATAAACACATACATACATAAAAATAAAATTATTTTTTACTTAATTTACATCTTTTCATGATGATTGGACAAATACAAAATGTCCAGAACAATTTAGCATAAAATACTTTTATGTTCACTTTGTGAACAAAGTTTTTTCCTTCTTCTATTTTTTTGCGGGACCTGAGGTTTTGCTCCAAGAGTGATTATTTTGTGTAATATTTGTTCATGGTAACAATGAATATTGTCCACCTTACTTCCAAAGCTTAATAATTTTATTTTAAATTAATTGTTTAAATTGATAAATCATAATGATCTGTGAAAGAGAAGGCTTCAGCATCGGTCCTGTTGCTCACCCGGTCTCCTGGCCTGACCATGGGCTCCTGCTTGGTTCCCAGTTTGTGAAGGATGTTGTAGGCCACTTTGATGCTCCGCGACCACAGCTTCCCTGCCATGCAGATCACACAGACACGTTACATCCTGAACAAACAGCCCACCACCAGCTGCCTCTGAGTGCTTTCATCTGGTCCAATTGTCGGAAACCTCCTTTATGCTAAGCATATTAAAATATCCCGAGTGGTCAGTAACTCCATGAGGAAACAGCAGCCTGAACTCTAGCAGAAAGGTCAAACACACGACATCCAGCACAAGCAAAGAGGAATTCAAAAATCCCACATCAAGAGAAAAAGAGAGATGAAATGTGGATTCAGGTACCTCTTGGTTTGAATGTCACAGCCATATTCATAACAGTTTCATAACAGAGCTCAAGCTACAAAGTCAAATACATTCGTAACCATATTAAGTTCATCATTCAGGTCCAGAAAGTCATATACAAACCATAACAGTACAAAGAATCTCACAGGGTTTAGAAACCAAGTCATATACATTTAAAATGCTATAAATCATATCACTAAGGTCTAGCTGAATTTCTGACCCCATGCTATCAGGCATAAACTCACACAGAGGACGTGAATAAAACCCCAGTGCGAAGCGAGCAGCGGGCGAGAGATATCAATCTCACTCTGCTCCTGCGTTCGCTGTGAAGTTAATTACTCTTTTGATTTGGGTGAGGTTTTAATGAGCTGACGAGCAGCCTGAAATTCCCCCAGGGCTTCAGAGGAGGAGGGAGAGAGAGAGGGAGAAAGAAAGAGAGAGAGAGGGACAGAGAAAGAGAGAAAGAAAGAGAGAGACAGAGATGGAGAGAGAGAGAAATATGAAGGAGATAGAGACAGAGAGGCGACAGAGCAGAAACAGAGAGAGAGTGAAGAAACAGAGAGAGTGACAGAGACGGAGGGAGAGAGAAATATGAAGGAGATAGAGAGAGAGAGAGAGAGAGAGCGAGAGAAGGAGAGAGGAAGGGAGAGGAGAGGCCACAGAAACAGGCAGTCGGCTTTTCTATTTTCAGACAAAGCCTCGGCCCACACAGCCCGGCGCATGGAGAGCGCAGTGGGCCCATCCCGGATCATTGTGTGTGTGTGTGTGTGTGTGTGTGTGGAGGTGGAGGCTAGCTGCTGTGTGTCTGAGAGCCAGCACTGCACAGCTCCTGCTGACTCAACTCACAGCTCCGCAGGCAGCCTGAGCAAAAGAAAGATGGGGGGGGGGGGGTGTCACGTCATCCACACAGCGGCCTGACCTGACCAGACAAGGCCAGAGCAGACAGGAAACAGGGGCATGGCAGAGCTGGGCAATATGACCAAATGTATAATTCAATAAATATTTCAGCATTTCAAAAATCAAAAAGGGAGAGTAAAGTCATTTTCTGACGGGGCGAAACACAGGCACCTCTCCTGAGCTTGTTCAGTTCAAAAAACGCAAAAAATTCAGAAAGATTACATTCCCTGAGTGTGGATGTGCTGTTCTTTCTGGGATGCTCTAGTTGCACCAGAGATGCCGGCTCTACATATTTTTATAATACTTTTTTTTTTCCAAGACAAATGTATCTCGATCGCAACAACGATAACTCATTAAAGGCCAAGTTGAAAAACTAAGAACTGCAACTTAAATTATTATGAAATTATTCTAATAATTCTAATAATTCTCATCATGTCTGCACAATTCAGTGGTTGAGATGTAAACAAACTCACTCAGAATGGTTTAATGTGACATGGTTTATTGCAGTAGAGCTCCAGACGTCCCAGGGACAATAAAAACAGCATGTGGGACAAGGTTTTGGAATGCTTCAGGATTAAATTTTTATAAAGCCATATTTCCATTAGCCTGTCAATGGGAATTCTTACTTAATATTAGCATCAAGATAACAAACGTGTCCATTTAAGCTTTTTAGCATCAGCTACTTGGACAAGCAAAGCCTGAAACAGACAGTTAAGTAAAGCTCTTTTTAATTTTGTTGGAGTTTTATATGGCAGTACAGACTATAGCCGAGTGCTCATTGTGTTCAGTGATTTGACTCACAGTGCCTGAGCATTTAACCCATTCAGACCTAAATCATGTCGCAGGACACATTATCCATATTTACATACATCTTGATAATCTGTTACTAATCCAACTAATAGCTCAATCGGAATAGAATATGCCCATGTAAACACCTCAATGGGAATAGTCTAGTCCGCCTGAGCCCATTTGGAATATCTATCCAACTGAACAAGGTGGGTAATCCTGTGAATAATCTGTTAAATAGAATAATAATATCTGAGCAAATGCTTCTATCTGATTACATTCCCTATCGGAAAATGTAAGTACATTCTGCGTTTGCGTCAAAGCCAAGGTTTAGAATATTTAACATGATGGAACCCAGAAACTGGTCTGCAGAGGAGATGAAGTTTATACTCTGATCTTTAAAAGACAGCAGTGGGACGGACGTCCAGCTTATGTGTCTCAGAACACGACGTCTTCCTCTCTGCCTTCTTTAATAAGGACATGTGAAGGACGTTTTCCTGAGTCATCATTTTAAAGTAATTAAAAACACAAGCACTGCTCACTGCTGCTCATCTCACTCTGACATGACTCACACGATGCTCGTTGTCATGGTAACGTCTACACTAAGTGGTACTCTATGTATGCGTGTAATTTGGGATCGGATTACTTGCAGTGTGTACATAAACGGAGATTTTCCATCAGATTGTTGAGTAAAGTGAGCAAAAACACCTCAGTCTTAATACATAATTGGAATGTATGAAATAGGATTGGCAAAAATATTTGCATGTGAACAAAGCCAGTGATGATCTAGCTCTAGTCTTATTCTAAAGGCAGCATTAAATGATGATGAAACATTCATAATTATTTATAATTACCGTTCACAAGCTATTTCTGATGCTCATTACAGTGAACCCTAGTTCTAAAGAGCAGCAACAGTCCAGTATTAATGTATCGCTGTTTTAGGAACAAAACCTTGTATCTCCAAAATGGTAACTTTTGAAAAAAAACATACTTTACTTTTAATGTCAATGTAATGTAATGTAAAGTCAAAGGAACCAGAGTTTTTACAAGCAATTTTGGTTTGTTTCTCTTGGTCTAATCATCATGCAATTTACACAATGTAGGTTTTATTCTGACAACAGAGATACAATACTTTTAATACTAAAAGCATTATCACGTACTATAATACTTTTATTACTTTTAAGAGTTTCTGCAAAAAAAATCTGAACACAATTTGAATTAACAGTAAATTGTTTTCCATTTAACGAATGCAGTTCATTACAAGGAATAACATGATGTTTAAAATATTACATACTTATTTACAGAGCTTTAGATACACATACTGTAATACAAACAATATACAGATAAACATATTTCTGGACTATAGATGTGTTTGTATGCACTGTGTCTGAGTGTATATTCATGTGTGCATGCAGGTATGGATGTATGTATTCGGTGTACTGGTATCTGACATTAATCCATAATATGGCAGTACAAAACTGCAATGTAAACAAAGCAGGTCAATAATCATCACCACCTGTTTTGCTCTGTACATGCACCTATCAGGCGTAACATTCTGACCACCTCCTTGTTTCTACACTCATTGTCCATCTTATCAGCTCCACTTCCTAAATTTCCTTCGGGATCAATAAAGTATCTATCTATCTATCTATCTATCTATCTATCTATCTATCTATCTATCTATCTATCTATCTATCTATCTATTCTCAGCTATATCTATTATCATTCTCAGCACTGACATGGTGGTGGTGTTAGTGTGTGTCGTGCTGGTCTGAGTGGATCAGACACAGCAGTGCTACTGGAGTTTTTAAACACCTCAGTGTCACTGCTGGACTGAGAAAAGTCCACCAACCAAAAATATCCAGCCAGCAGCGTCCTGTGACCACTGATGAAGGACTAGAGGATGACCAACACTGAAACTGTGCAGCAGCAGATGAGCTGTCGTCTCTGACTTTACATCTACAAGGTGGACTGTCTTTCCACATATGTGTACTTTCTGGTTACGACCCTCGCTTGTTTATTCAACTCTGATCTTGTTTACTCCCATGTATTGTTTTCGGTTAATCTGGTTGCTGACCTGGTCTGGTGTTAAAGCTGCTCATTTCCCTTTGAATACAGTAGGAACCAGGGGTCACAATGTCTACAAGGCAAATATAGCCATTTTATTTTCTATCCAAAATGACCAGTGAACCTACACTCTTGAGTTTTTATATGTAATGCTGATGCTGGTAAAATACTAACAATGTCTCAGTCATCAGGCATATTTGTGACTATTTTCTGTAATAAATTTTCTTTATGGTAGTTTGCAGGGGCATTAAACTCTTCCGACATCTGGTTCCTATCACCAACACTATGAAAAACTCTGACTTTGTACGTTTATATTGAACAGACCATTTCACATCAAACCACTCTGAATGACTTTATTTACATCGTCACCATTTCATTCTGTAGAAATTTGTGAAAAATCGGTGGAATCCCATTTTACTAGAAAGCCTAGAGTTAAAGGAGCATTCAACCAGTATTCACCCAGTCCACATTGATCATAGTACAGTATATGTGTTGAATTATTAAACAGGTAAATTAGTGGTGTGAGGTGCAGCATTTATTAAAGCTTCAGTGATAGAAAACACATATGGCACACAGCATCACCAGCACTTGTGGCACTAGTTCAAGTGAGGGAGCTCTTTACTGTTATTTTATTTATTTCTTTAATGAATTATTGTAAAATTGATCTTTAATTGATGATATTTATGCTGTTAGGATATGAACAATTATGTACAATCTTTCTAGCTATTTAGCCAATTCTTTGTCACGTTCCTACATAACGCTAAGCTGCCAACCAGTAAGTCGACTGAAGCTTTTAATTGAAATATGGGACTTTCTCCATAAAAAGACGCACCACTGAACTGACTTCTTCTTTCTAATATCTCTGAGACTGCCTATCGAATTCAGCTAAATTAAGTCAAATTAGGCTCTATAAATGGTCCGGAGTGGCTGCTGGCAGGCACTTACCTACGCAGCTGCAGTTAAACTATGCCAATACTGATGCTGATACAATTATAAAAGTGTTGATATCAGTGAAATATTGGGTTGTCGCCCAGCTCTAGGGCATGGTGAAATAAAAGCATCATTTGCTGGGCTTTCAGAGGAATATCATCACCTGTATGGTTTGAGCGTGTGTGACAAATAAGACCGTAAGGACTCGCTTCTTGAGGAACAGAGAATGAAATTATTAACCACTACAGAGAGGAAAGAGGAAAAAACACTTAAACACGTACACAGCAACTCAACACTGCAACCCCCTCACACCCTCTCACCGGTGACACGCTGCAGGCGGGATCCTCGCTCAGAGAGCTCACCTGACACAGGGGCAAGCACCTCGCGCACAAACACACACACACATCGCAATATAAATGAAACACACACTCTCTGAGCCATCCAATACAAGCACATTTATGCACCTCCCATAAAATATGTTATTCCTCACTCTATGTTAAATAAGCAAAAAAACATTTAAATACTATTTGATGGGGATTAGTTTTCCATCTGGAGGTGGGGTTAATGAAATTTTATCACAGGACGTTTCTAATGTTTATGAGGGGATAAGAAATTTCTGAAGAAATTATAAAAACGGTAGACGGCTTGATTCACATATTTCCATCCAAACAAAAAAGATATTTAGGCAACACATGCAGCTGCTCATGTGTCCAAATACTTAATAATATTTAAAATTATATAGTTTCATAAACATTGTTTTTTTTTTTATCATCTCTTAATGGCCAGGGCCTACTGGCGTATTAATAAAGGTTTATTACTCACTTCTGTAAACTAAAAATGGCTCAACCAGTTTGCATTGAAGTCCCTGTAGCTACTGAATAACAAGCCATAAGCATTTTAAGGGGTTAATGTTCATAAATTGGTTTGGTTGGTTGTTTTGGCTACTTCTCCAAGTGCATCCACACACAGAACCGGCTGGAATATTTGCCGACAGGCAATGGAATTAACACAACCTGGAGTTACTTCCGCTATAATCTTTACTGATGTGAAAGCACGCAGTCTTTAAAAATTACTGACATGACATTAGAATGGAACCAAAATGACGTAGGTAATGATTTCATTACTCCACCTACCCACGTAAAACTAATCCCACCCATTGTACTTTAGTCATTTTTGTTAAGACCCCAAATGCAGTTGATTTGCCTGAGGTTTGTCTGAGGTTTGCCTCTTTAGTTTTGCACTGGAGCTATGAGGCCAAAGTAGCCAAACAGGTAATGGAAGCTTGTACCCATCAATTAGCACTGGGCAAACAGCAAAAGTTACATATTTTATTGACTGTCTAAGTGAACACAAGTTAGCTAATCTTCTACAGGGATCACACTTAAATATGGCATTTCTCTGCTAATTTAACTACATTTCTTTTTATTTGTGGAATTTAACACAGAAAAATAACAGAAAACACAGAAAATAGAAACTGTGCCAGAAATTGAGCAAAGTAAATAACTACATTTAACAGATCAACAAATTCAACAAATAAAATGTAATTAAATATTAAAATGTGTTCTCTGTACACGATTACTTTCACCTAGAAAATTCCTCAAAACATGTCGTGTGACCAAGGGTGCCCACATTTTTGCATACAACTCTAAATCATCCAACACTTGCCGTAAGTCATTTGAAACAGACTCACTTACATGGTTTCTAACATTGTATGTAACATTGACCACATTTGAGGTAAGAGGGAAATTGTGTAAATCAGATTTTTTGTCAAACCATTTCTTACAATGGGCTTACATGCCAAAGGCATTTATGTTAAGGTGTGTAAAATATGAGATTATGGTTTACCATAAGTGAGGACGTAGAGGGGCTTGCCGTTGGTGTCCATGGTGGTCAGGCAGGGGGCTTTGGGAGAAATGGTTCCCCAGCGCTGCAGCGCCGCCTCCAGGGACGGAGGCCAGTTGGTCACTACTCCCAGCTGCTCTCCCCTCATGGTCAGCATCTGGGCCCCCTCCGGCCGTGGCTGGTTTGGGTCAGGCTGCTGGACTGCAACCGCAAACATCGGAGGGAAGCAGAGGCTTTGTTATTTTCTGTCCAGCTGACTGACTTGATAAAGATTTCATTTATTAGTCCACAACATGTGCTTTCCATTTCTCTGGAATTTGTTTAGAAACTTTTATCAATTTTATAATTTTTTTTATAAAACTTTATATTTTTTTCTTTTTTACATATGTATCAAAATGAACCAAATATTCAGTTAACATCTGAAATAAAATTCAAAATGACAGCAAACATTTTAACATAGCTAGAAAACAGTCACTAGGTTAGCAAAGTAATATTAGCTTTAATCAAAAGGTGGCAGCACAAATTAAAAGCAACATGTCATTGGTCAACAATGGAGAAGCGGCTTATGAAACATAAGCTAGTAAGCTTCACTGTAAATGCTTACAGTGTCTTCATGGCAGAGTAGGACTCTTTATCAACATTACATGTGACTACTTACAAAACAGCTACATTACTTTTATCAGTTTTAAACTATGTAGGCTTGTAAACATAAGCAATGTAGGCTCAGAAGTATTAGGTTCAGTAGTAACTCCTGGCTACATATTTACATATGCAATATTATATAAGATGAACAATATTATATAAGATGAACAGATTATAAGATATTAAATACAAAATCAACAGTTGATAAAGAAAAGAAAACTGGCCTTCTAGCCTGTCTACTGTAAAATTATCATGCAAACAACTGATTTTTCATTATTCTTTTTGAATATTTTCTATATCTGGAGGCCTATATTTAGATGGTGTGACAAGCCAGCACATGCCAGATACAGAGTATGAACTGTGCTGAAGCCCAGTAATGTCAGGATGCTTCAGAAGGAGTCTCCTGATCCTACCCTCGAGAAGCTCCTCGAAGTCGTCGACGAAAAATTCCCGAAGCGGAGGTCGTCTGGGCTGCTTCAGCGTGTTAACCAGCTGCTGGATCTTAGCAGAGACTCGACTGCTGACGGGAACTCCTGAAGATCGCACACATGTATATATGTTTAAAGATGCTGGTCAAACTAGGAGTGCAAAATTCATCAGTGACGATATGTTGTTCTTCCATAAATGGGATAATGTAATAATACATAAACTGATGCACATGTATGCACACTACATTAAAAATGATGAACACTCAAAGAAAAGGGTTCTTTGCATCATGAGCATGTTCCTCAGATTGACAGAGAATGTCTTTTATATGGTTTCATGTAGAACCTTTTTGAAAAGGGCTCTATACAGCACCAAAAAAGGTTCTATTTTTAGAGACTTGACATTGTACCAACAGATGAACCATTTTAGTGCTATATAGAACCCTTTATCAATAAGGTTCTACATAAAACCTTCTACAGCACATTCTCCATCAAAGTGAAGAACAATTTAATGATACAAAGGTTTATTTGAGCGTTCATCGTTCTATATATATATATATATATATATATTCTTTGCTAAAGAACCCTTGAAGAACCATCTTTTTAAAGTGTGGTCAGTTCTGTTTTTCTCTAACTCTCTGGAGTGGACAGCACAGTGGATAACACCACAGACACCACACACTTAGAAGCCTGGATATTTGACTCACCCTCTAGCGGGAATGCTACTGCCTGTGGTCATTTCTTTCCCAACCAAATCCTTTTGTGGACCCCATTCATACTTGAAATTAGTACTGTCCAGTTATTAGAAGATAATTAGAAGATAGCTAGTGGTCGGACATGGACAGGGCCTAATATTACATTCACTTGGCACTGAAATTCACTCCGGATAAATATGAAAAATGTTTAGAATAGCTGTTGTGTCTGATTTTGCTATGTCATGATTATGTAAACTGAATCAATGATTCGGCTGTAACCAGTTTTATGCTCACTGTACTTATATGTGGATTATAGTTAACTTGTTTAAAGGCCCTAAATCATGTACTTTTTTAAAAATGAGAATTTAATGTAGTATGTAAACATGCAAATCTCAGAAAATACATTTCCCAGTCCATACAGTCCGATCAAACTGCTCTGAACTGATTTTTTTTTTGTGAACCATCACATTTTCATATGCCAGCCTATTCAGTCAACAGCAGCTTAGCTTTGTCCATTCATGCTGAAGTTGAAGAGCATTTCAGACTGGACAGTTCTTGATGAAGAGCAAGACAGAGCAGCCAACCAGAACAGAGGTCATTTACATATACATATAGTCTTAAAGGCTTAGTGACAAAATCAGCCTGTTTAATTCTAAGCGATAAAGAGAAGTCGTCATGTAAAAATGAATTGGGACTGTTTTAGTACATAAACATCATGTCCCACATTCATCCACCAAGGACTCCAATTCCCAGAGCCCCTCGGATGATCACATGACCCCGGCTCATGGACGTGCGCATATGCGTGTGCATTTGTTTGTTCGTTGGTTCGTTCAGATGACTCTCTGCATGACTGCGAGTGCCTGTGCGTGAGGCAATACTGGTTTGTGTGAACTGCAGTTTGAGTTAAAGATGCGCTGCTGTGGAATGATAAGCAATAATTAACAGTTTGTAATGACTGAGTATTTTCACCTGCTCTGTGCATCATGTGGTCTGTTTAGTTAGCCTTATATGCCCAGGCTTTAGCTTAGGCATGTTGTGAGGCACTGCGTCTGTCTTCAGAGCTAGTTTTCCTGGTTTGTGACACCAACTTTGGAGCAAACTAGAAAATCCTCATCAGTTTTTTAATATACACACATCTGTGTCATTCTGTCGTGTGACACATCTTAGGTTGTCCTCTCGGGAAAAAATTAAGTACAAAAAAAAGTGGAAAATGCACGAAAAGTAAAATTATCGGTTATTAGTATCGGCCACTACAAACTGTTAGTTATTGCTTATCATTATCGGCCCAGAAGTTCCACAGCAGCGCATCTCTAGCTCAAACTGTAATTCACACAAACCAGTATTCCCTCACGCACAGACACTCGCATTCATGCAGAGAGTCATCTGAATGAACCAACGAACAAACAAATGCACACGCATATGCGCACATAAACAAACAGAGCTGTTCGGGCTGAGGGAAGTCAGAACAAATTAGCTGGCTGGCTGGCTGAGTAGACCTGCTTTCAGCTTCCCGCTCTTCCGTTTTCTTATTATCTAATGCCTGAATTTTCGCGTCACTCCGAACAAATTTATTCCACGAAGGTTATTGATTAATGCTTCTGACAAATGCAGTCAAATGCAGACGCTCCAGGACGTCCCTGGGGAGCAAATTAAATTGTCATAAAAGAGGCAGATCAATGCTCTCAATCATGGCCTAATCTCAGAGGATCCATCACTACAAATACCAGCTCAGGACTCAGGCAGATGGAACTGTCCATCAACCATACAAGTTATGCTGCATGGCACCGGGAATACAGGGTCCAATGAATGGACCGAGCAAGTAGGGTGCATACAAACAACCTCCAGTGCATGTTTTGGAAGCTTTCTCATGTTCTGCTCTTACAGCTCTTTACAGCAGGGAGATGTTCAATCAGTGTTGATATTAACTGTTCAAAGCTGCAATTACAGTAGTAACAAAAGCATGTGCTGTCATTTCATATTGATCATTTCATGCTAGTATTATTTATCATCGTATTTCTCGAGCTCACTGAAAAGCAAAACAGGTACAAGTTCAGATTCTAAACTTTCAATTAATACTGCTTTGTGTTCATACGCAGATGAGGGGATAGATTTTCTAAGCGAAAACAAGTAAAGTTAATACGTCCTCAATGAGGAACAAACTTAAATATGGCACTTTTAAATATTGCAATTTTTTGTGCGTTCACATCAAATAAAAAAAAATGTAATTTAAGCAGAGGGGACAAAACTTGTATAAATGTATCATATTATTGTTTGAATTTCAGTTTCTGCTGGTTATGCAGTCTTGTTTTGTGCAAAAAAATGTAAATTTTGGGGGGCCTGGAGGCAGGCTGGACCACCAGCTAGCAAGTATTAAGTAGCAATTCTGACGGCCATCAACTACCCAACTTCATTATACCTAAATTGTTAGAAAATCACTCATTCATTAAGACTGCTTACCTCACATTTAACTGGCTAATGTTCAAATACCATAACAGCTGACAACAAACCACAGCACCTGCACAGCACTAGATCTAGATGGTCTGTGGCAAATGGCTGACTATAGTGATACAGATGGTTCTTGTCATTTTTTTCACAGTAATGAACTTTTTCTTTTCCGCAATGAACTCCGAACACTCGCAATCGAGGCAAGTAGCCTATAGAAACTAGCCCAGTTCAGTTAAGCCACCTTCTTACCATCAGGAGAAACAGTGGAGTAGCAGAGGAAACGTAAAACAGCTCTATCACCAAGCTATCAATGAGTTTACACACTGACTCTGAGGAAAAGCAACACTGTGCCTTTAGGTGCGACCGACAGTGGCAAGCAAGTGTGATGTAGCCACCATGGTGTTAGCATCCACCGAAATGCCGAAGAATGGCCTAAAGAATGCTTTTTTAGTGTCTTTTACTTATTTAAGGTGGAAGAAAAGTCTTGAGGGCGCAATAACTCAACATCTCTGCCCATGACAATCTTACAACCTATCCAAGATCAGCTTTGCCTGTTTATTCCGATTCTGTCCTTTTGCCTGATTGTGTGGACTTGGATTTGACTATTGGCTGGTTTGTGGCAACAATTTGGAACAAACTAGAAAATCCTCATCAGTTTTTTAATATACACACATCTGTCTCATTCTGTTGAGTGACACATCATAGCTTGTCCTCTCGGAAAAAAATTAAATACAAAAAAAAGTGGAAAATGCACAAAAAGTAAAATTATCGGTTATTAGTATTGGTCACTATCCATCCATCCCAGCGGTCATCGGGCAGAAGGCAGGATACACCCTGGACAGGTCGCCAGTCCATCGCAGGGCACCGGCCACTACAAACTGTTAGTTATTGCTTGTCATTATCGGCCCAGAAGTTCCACAGCAGCGCATCTCTAGCTCAAACTGTAATTCACACAAACCAGTATTCCCTCATGCACAGGCACTCGCAGTCATGCAGAGAGTCATCTGAATGAACCAACGAACAAACAAATGCACACGCCTATTCGCAGGAGAAACAGTGGAGTTGCAGAGGAAATGCAAAACAGCTCTATCACCAAGCTATCAATGAGTTTACACACTGACTCTGAGGAAAAGCAACACTGTGCCTTTAGGTGCGACTGACAGTGGCATGCGTGTGATGTAGCCATCATGGTGTTAGCATCCACCGAAAACCTGTGATGGCCTAAAGAATGCTTTTTCAGTGTCTTTTACTTATTTAAGGTGGAAGAAAAGTCCTCACGGCGCAATAAATCAGCATCTTTGCCCATAACAGTCTCACATTTGATCATATTTTCATCTGAAAACTCGTTTTTAACGACCAGGAATCTGGCTTGCGTGTGGGACGAGACAGCCTGGACTCCTCAACTTCACCATGTGTGTCACGTTTCAGCACCGTTATAAATGTAACGTTGAAAGTCCAAATGTTGAAAGTCCAGACTCAAACCTGATAGATTCCATGCTTTAAAAGTTTGAAACTGCCATTCAAACTTTAGAATTACTGTTTTCATTAATATTATATTGTATAATATTGTATAATATTAATATTAATACAGATCTATACAGTCAGGCTGTAAGACTCAAGATATTTCAAATTCTTCCAATATTTTAAAGAAACTCTCAAGGCATCTGTCTTTCTTATAATTTTTAAAACATATTAAATTAAGTTATTAATTAATGCATTAGTGTAATATTTATCTTTTAATAACTTTTCAAAATTATATATTAAACATAACATCTTAAAATACATGTGCTTAGCCTGTAGTTTCAATCTATCCTGTATAAGATATTACTGACTAAAATAGTAACAATTATTAATATGACAAACAGCAGTGTAAACCAATCAAGTGTAAACTTAATTATGTAAATATGTTTAATCATGTAATTATGTCTTAAACAGTATAGATCAAATGTATAGCAAACAACTGAAGCTACTGAAGTCTAGAACACTAGACCTTTTAGTTATTGTTCAGTTTTTAATCCTAAAGCTTATTGTCCAACAAATTAACTATTTAGTGACTACTATGAAAATAATATGAATGGCTCACACACGATTCTTTGCAGTTTAGCAGCTTAAAAAAATGTACATTCTGGCATTCATACTAGGCACCGATAGATGTTTCCACACAGATGTACTCACCGTCTCCGGTCTCCATGAGCTCGGCATTGCCATATTTGGGAGTAGTTCGTGGCACAGTGGACACTTGCGGCCGTTCCACCTGGGCCGGGTGCTCCGAAGTGTAGGTGGTGACGTCTGGAGGGGCTGAGTGGTTCTCTGGGTTTTGGAGGAAACACAGGAGTCAGAAGTCAGAGGGCAGGAAGAGAGAGCCGGGGCCCGGGTCACTTCACCTCCCTCTTACAAAGGGACCCGCAGACACTTGGCACATTGTTTAGTAGAGAGAGCGGAAAAAAGGCTGGAGGAGGGAGGGGTGAGAGTGATTCCTCACAAAAAACGTGAATATGTCTGAGGCGTAGATGGATGGAGAGGAGATGGAGGACAGAGGAGAGCTTTTTTCCTCCTCTCCGTAATTACAGTCCTTTTTACTTCCACTCTGTTACTCCTCTGGGCTTTATTCTCTCTCTCTCTCTCTCTCTCTCTCTCTCTCTCTCTCTCACTGATTGTAAATCCTCAGCTGTCTGTGGCCTATTATTCACCACTCATTCCTCCCAGGTCTCACTAATATATTAAAGAGACTCCTCTAGAGGGGATGTTTCTATCATATCAGTGCCTACGGCCCCCGGACGACGATGCCAACACCGTCTGCAGGTGAATCAGAGACCATCAAGCAGACGCATCTCTTTCTCTCTCTTCATGAAAGTAGCGTTTCATTGGTCGCGCCATGAGCTCTCTGCAAGCTCGTAAACTGTCACTGGTTGTCCAACATTACACACGCTCCATTACGCCCCAATCGAGCAGCTAGGTGAGAAGAGAGTGGGCCGGCGCAGAATTTAGGCTTGCGGAGACAGAAACAGGCGTGGGGGTAGAATGGCAATGAGGCCTGAGCTAGCCACGTCACCTTCGCAATAAAACATCAAGATGGCCCAGAGCGGCACGTCTGCCAAGCTCAATGACAAACAGACAGAGCGGTTTGGATTGAATGCGGCCATCCTCGAGTTTCGTTACAAAGAAAAGCACCTAAATGTCATCATAACAATGACATCATAACTTGATATAGAGGGTTATTGCAGTGCTACATTTTGCAGAATGGAGAATCACTGAGCTAACGCTTTAAGCGAATTCAGAGCCGAAGCACAGGCTGATTTAATCAATGGTTGCGTTATTTCGTTCAGCAGTCCTGCTACAGCTTTTCTCTATTTGGATTAAATCTTTGATAAAAATGCATGTATTAGTCATACAGCTGAGAGGAATGAGTCAGGGCTGATGCTGGTGGCTGGCTGTGGGCAGTGGGAGAAAGTGGGAGAGAGAGAGAGAGAGAGAGAGAGAGAGAGAGATGCAAAGAATGAGAGAGAATTTGAGTGAAAAAAAGACAGCGACCAAGACCGATAGCTGAGCTCCTACTGACCTTGCTAACTTGGTGCTACTGTAAGCCCTACATCAGCCTCTGATCATGTCTATCTCACCACCACTCTTCCACTACCCCTTTTTTCAAATATTCACATTTTTAAAAATCCAAAAAGTTCAGTCTTAGAAGTTGGTTGCATTTTCTGCTTCTCACGATCCAAACACATTCAGTGGTGTTGAGGTCTGGACTCTGGGGTGGCCAGTCCATTGCTCAGCTTCTTTGTTTGATGTGTCCATCTCCTTTTCTCTTTAGGTTCTTCTTCAACAGCTACACATCCTTTTAGACCCACAGCACTGAGTGGTGTCATGGACAGAAACACCTGTGGATGTTTTCAGATCTGAAGCAGATTGATATCCTCCTCTCTCAGAGATGAAAGCTTTAAGTGCTGTTTATCTGATAGGGCAGTTTTGGTGTCCACCAGGTCTTGCATGGCTGATAAAAGGACCAATTTCTCTGTAGCTTTTAAGTATTTTTTGAAATCAATTGCCTAATGTGAGTGGGTAATCTTATCTAATCTCCTCAGAAACGTCTCCTGAAAAACAAATGAATTTCACTATATGGGCATTTTGACTGAAACTGAATACATGAAGGGTGATCCTTGACTTCTGCCCAGTATTATGAGATTTAACCCAGCTTCACTCTGTGATTCTACGTCTCAAGCTCAGTCAGAAATGTTTAAATTTTATTCCAAACAGCACATGCCTTATTCAAATTTAAATATTACATTAATTATTAGAGTAACAGTATTAAGATTACATTAAAAGTTCAGATAATTATATATTCCACTGACCACATTCATCCTTAATTCCTTTCTGGAGCTGGTCCGTCATGCATGCTGACTAAATCGCATTGCCCCATGCTAATCATAAATGAATTCACTTTAGTTTATTATTCCGTTAAGCTTGTTTAAGGTTTAATACAAGGACACACGTACTAAAATATCATTTTTTTCCCATTATTATTACTGCTGTCACACTACAGAATAATGGCAAAGACTTCAAAACCTGTATGTAGAATTTAATCACTCGCACTACCACATAACCCAACTGATCAATGCTCAACGGCATAAATTTACTTTCAATGAGGCACATACAGTAATTAGGACGATATGACTGTGGCACATTTTCCAACTCTAAATTTAATTAAAGTTCTTAGCCAGAACTATTACTGAGGAGCATTTATTCATTCATTCATTCGTTTATTTAAAATGCTCATTTTGGAAAGACACAGGCATTCATTTCACTATTTATACAGATCTGAGAAATCTGAAGCCAGTGAGCATAAGACTTAGTAGTGTTGTGGTATCTAGCGTTAATGCAATTCATGTAAAATGGGCTTTTTGTCATTCTGAAAACAATCTGGAGAAGAAATCTTAATCTGATCTTGGTCATGTCCAGGTCTCTTTCTTGACTCAGCCCTGTCTCTAATGGTCTCCACTATGGCACCAGCTTTTACAACAAAATGTCTTGTCAAAATGATCATGATAAACATCTAGCTGGCTTTTTTGTTTAGTGGCCAAGGAAAACAAAACAGGCTATAAAGTCCTACATCTACATCCACCCCGGCCCCATCCTCTTTCAGGCGTGACTGTCAGAGGAAACACCAAGCAGCCTCTTTGCTTACGTAACACGACTGAAAATAGCCTGGTGACTGCTCACACTTGCACGCTCACACTTTCTCTCTCACTGACGAAAGCGCTAATGAGTTCCCACTGAGCCCAGAGGAGTTCGAAGAAGCTGGGAAGGACGGCAAGAGAGCCCTCGACTTCTAAGTCGTCTGCCACGAATGGTCCCCGTGAGGGGAATCAGCTGGTGCGGCCTGTGTTTGTCAAACGCCTTATTACGAGGGCTCTATTGATATAGAGACTGGGTCTTGTATAAAGTGACATCAACCTGCCAAAAATGGCTCTGATTGGTATTGCTGGGGCCTAGTACAGTGATACGATGTCTCCTACAACAGGAAATAAATTTTCCACTGATATTTCTTTCAACAGCAACATACTATATTGATACTCGGCAGCTACATTGATTTCCTACATTCATCCATATTTTCTTTTTCTTCTTTCTCCCAAAGTAAGACATTTTGGGTTAGACTCAACATTTCTGATACAAAACAAAGCCTCATATGGCCTTAACTCTAAACCTGCTGAACTCAATTGCTGGGACAGTTTATTATAGTAGATGGTTGCTGTCGGACCTCTGGACTGGACAAAATATTTAGCACTGACCTTTATACTTAACCTGCAATTCTCTTTTGAATAAGAAAAACATAATTTGTCTTAAAACAAGAAATAAATTCCATAAATAAAAAATAATACATATAAATGTCATATAAAAATGTCATAGAACACATTCAATTGCACTTTCTCATAACGGAGACACTCTGTTACATTAGTTTTATGTGTTAAAAGGAAATTACGAGTAAACTGTTTGTGTTCCTCGCAACTTAATCAGTGCTTCTTTTCATGTTTTGCCAGAAAGAACCTAATTTCAAGCTTGAAGTGAGTTCTTAGGATTAGAAGGTTCTGTATGCATTTGATCTGCTCCAAAAAACTCTTACACATTTATAAATATGACAAGATTTTAATATTTCACAATATTTAAAATGCATTCAGGTCTGTTGTCAGGTCAGAATTCCAAGGGAACAGTATATATAAAGTTAAGCACCTTTTTTGCCTCTACTGTAAAGTTACCACGTCAGAGACGCAAAGTTTTGTCATAGACGTGGGTAATATGATGATGTACATCAGAGGTCACTTATAGGTGGACCGCCAGGGTGGTCTTATTTTAATCGGCATTGCTTTTCTAGCCTTTATGGTACCACTTTAGCAGCCCAGGAGACTCCCAGACCAATCGCACACGTTGTAAATATTACATGTGACGCTACTCAGCCAATCAGATCTGTGCATTACGATGAGCACTGAGACTCCAGTGAGTGACGTACACACAGGGGAGGGACGAGGCGAGAAACAGCAGGCAGAGAAGAAAGTGAGTCAGAGGGAAGTTATTTCATATGATGTGATCTAAAAAGAGAAAACAATAAACAAATGACAATAAATATTGTTGAAAACTGCCTGAACTGGACTTTATTTGGTTTGATATTCAGTTGTTGACTGTATAACATGCTGATATTCCTACTAGGCTACATCAGTAAACAGTATATGGCACTGAGTCATGATGTAAGTTAGACATTATGATGCTCTGGATCTTTGCTTGAGGATATTTTCTCTAACGGGACCTTACTGAATTTTAATTAAAGACCCCTGACATACATCATTAACATGATATGTCACTTTATGTCATAATATGCTTTTCAGACTACAACCTGGATGTCATCATCAACATCACTCACCACTATGACCGTAAGAACATGTTATTTTGAAGAATGCACAATGATACAGGAATCATATCGTCTTTACCAGAAGACTGCTTTAAATAAATGCATGGAGTGTGACTGATGATTAGATCTGACTGACATTTCAAACCGATCTTTACCGATGTATTTATAGCACTGCGGAAGAGCAGAGCATTCAGGTGATGCTAGGCTGCTCTGCTAAGATGTTTGCATTTTATTCATTTTACTGCACTTTTTAACGTAAAATGTAAAAGCTACTTTTCTTTGTAACAGTAATCCATGCAGATTTAGTCAAAATTTCTGCTTGAATTTCTAAATATTTGTGTATAGTATCAGCATGGGCAAATATGTACATGACAAAAATATTTGATATTGCCAGTTGTCCATAATTACCAAATCAGAGAATTCCTAGTTATTTTATTGCACAGAAATTCCTCATTTTTAGATACAGTAATGCGTAAAATTCAGAAACCCATCATCAACTGAATTTCAAGTCAAAACAGTCATTGAGTGTGAATTTCAGGAGATGTCTCTGAGGAGATTAGGAGCAAGATAATCCACTTCCAAGGAAGAGAAGAGTTAGAGAAAAAAATAAGCAGGGGTGGTGGAGGTGCAATCCAACTTCCAAAACAATGACTGAAGAGAAAATGTGACTCTTAACAACAGCGCAAGACCTGATAGACCATCAGATAAACAGCACTTACAGCTTCCATCTTTGAAAAAGAGGAGAAAATCAAGCTGCTTCAGACCTGAAAACATCCACAGGTGTTTCTGTCCATCCTTCCACTGTGAGAAGACAACTCAGTGCTGTGGGTCTGAAAGGACGTGTAGCTGATCAAGAAGAACCTCACTGAGAAAAGGAGACGGACACATTGAACAAAGAAACTGAACGATGAACTGACCACCCCAGAGTCCAGACCTCAACACCACTGAATGTGTTTGATTACTTCAGAAGATCATCAACCAGCTTCTAAGACTGAGCTTTGAGGTATGGAGAAATATCCCTGCAGTTGAAAAATGAAGCAAAACTGAAAGCAAGTGTCTCGAAAAGAATAGTCGCTTGAAAAGAAAGAGTGGACAAACTGCAGAATCAACATTTGATTTAGATTCAGCTGTTGAGGCTTCTGTAATTTTCTGTTAAGTGTATATTTTATGGTACATGTATTGACTGGAAGGTAAATAAACGACTTTTACACAGTACTGTACATCACAACGTTTAACAGTCAGCATGCACATAAAAATGGGGTCGTATGACACAAGCAGCGATTTAGGAAAGTAACAAAACACTAGACCGACAACTACACACACAAACACACACAGGATTGAGAAAAGAACATTAAACACACACAGATGCAGACAGCATGGACGGAGCATCTAAAAGCAGACCAAACAGAAGCCCCATTAGTACAAAATAAATCAAGCACGCTGTACTTTGCACCCATCATGACAAAATAAAAGTCCAGATCACACAAAGAACACCGCTTTCCACAACGTCACACTTTGTATCTCAGGATAACAACAGCAGATACAGAAGCGCAGGGCCATGGGATGGGGAGGACATCTCTATAGTCCTTACAAACACAGTGCTGCTGATGGTCAGACACACCATCAGCACATGGAGCAGCTTCATCACATACACACACACACACACACACCACACACACTGAAAGGCCTGTAGTCCTGCGCAGACACAAGAAACTATGCACAGGACACAGTGATGCTGAGGCGGTCTGGATGAAGAGGGATGAAGAAGGTGGGAGTGGGGCTGAGTGTGTGCTGAGGGGGAAAGGGTTTATACTGACCATCCGACTCCAAGGGAGGTGGCCAGAGGAGGTCAGATCCGAACTCACAGGAGCGACGCAGCGAGTTGCCGTTCTCAGCTACACCGAGCATAGTTTTCCGCTTCAGCGAGAGGTGAGCAATCGGCCCTGGATGTGGAAGGAGGAGGAGGAGGAGGAGGAGGGAGAGAACCAGAACCTTAAAAGCTGACGAAGAGTCACCGGCCACAGGCATGGATGGGCAGGAGGGGAGGCGGATGACCGGAGCATGGACGCTGCCATGTCCCCCCATAGAGCACAGCATGGTCTGGCATGGCTCACATGAAGGGGTGGGTAAGGTGGGGTTATGATTCAGGCTGCCTACACAAGCTCTATATCTATGCACACACATCCCACCCATCAAACAGAAAGAAACTAATCAGAGAAGCAGCTGGCATGGATCGCAAAACTTATACAAAGTTCATAAAAGATCCTGGACTATCCTGCATGTACACCAATCAGGCAAAACATTCTGACCACCTCCTTGTTTCTCCGCTCATTGCCCATTTTATCAGCTCCACTTACTGTATAGCTGCACTCTGTAGTTCTACAGTTACAGACTGTAGTCCATCTGTTTCTCTGAGACTTTGTTACCCCTTTTACCCTATTCTTCAATGGTCAGGACCCCCATGGACCCTCACAGAGCAGGTACTATTTGGGTGGTGGAGCATTCTCAGCACTGCAGTAACACTGATGTGGTGGTGGTGTGTTAGTATGTGTTGTGCTGGTGCAAGTGGATTAGACACAGAAGTGCTGCTGGAGTTTTTGAACACTGTGTCACACAAACTAACACACCACCTCCACATCAGTGTTACTGCAGTGCTGAGAATGATCCACCACTACCCATATAGTAAGTGGAACTGATAAAATGATCAATCTGATCAATCAGAATCTGATCAATCAGAATCTGATCAATCAGGTGGTCATAATGTTATGCCTGGTCGGTGTATATACGCTGTGTGAATTTACCATCCTTCAAATGCTACTAAATAAACACGGAGGTGCTTAATATATAAATCTAAACATGCCTAGAATTAACGCAGTAACAGTAACAGGGCTGCAGCTAATTTCAATAGCTGATTAATCGTTCCATCTGATTGCCATTTACTAATTAATCAGAAAAGAAAAGGTGCAGTGATAACTTTGTTAATAACTGACATTAAATATTTTACATTACACAATGTTTTTTAAATATAATATTACATATCGCTTTTTTAAACAATGCTCTAGCAAACAAAAAAAATCTAAATCATCACAAGCACAGTAACAATGTTCTTACATGCTATTTTAATTAGTGTGAAAAATGCAAAAAAACAATAAAAACCATATTATATTCCCTAAAGGCATACTGGTTGTGACCTAAGTGTTTGGAACCATATGAACCTTTATTCCTCCCACTACTAACGTGTCGTTTAACAAGATAAAGACTATCTCTTGATGCCAAATCTGTGTAAAGAGTTTAATATTGCACTGACTTGAGTTTAAGAAATCCGGCTGCTCTCTGAATGCAGAGACAACGGTAGAGCTGTGAGGATCAAACACAGATCAAACACGGTAAAACGATAATCAAATCAAAGCGATCTGAAAGAGCAACTGCGACTAGAATTGCGGGACTTGTGCCCAACATTCAACCAAGTGTGGGCATGGGGTGCTGCTGCCTGGCCCCACCTATCAAAAATACATTCCACGCTCCATGGCAGCTGGTACGATATCGAGGCGAGTTGGATCTTGAGCCGATGGAATGTGTGCGTCTTGCTGAAGAATAAAGATGCATAATTACATTTACACCCCCTCTATGATCGTCCAAAATAGCCATGAGCAAAAGTTCTGGGAGTGTTCCAGATCCCGCAAACTCTCTTTGTCTGGTAGTCTGCTTTTAGATGGTGCCACAACAGAGTCATGTGAGGGGTGACAAAGATAGGACAGAGGGTGGGGGTGAGAGAGAGAGAGAGAGAGAGAGAGAGAGAGAGAGAGAGAGAGAGAGAGAGAGAGAGAGAACGAGAGAATGAAAGTGGAGAGAGACGAGGAGAACATAAAGACAGAGAGGCAATGGAGTGAGGAGAAAAATGAAGGAGGAAATGAAAAACTGAGGGAGAGAATCAGAGCGTAGAGAGAAAAAGGAAGAAGGGAACAAAACAAGTATGAGGGTGGAGGATGGAGAGATCTTTTTTCCGTCTAGACTTTAAACTTGGCCGTAGGGAGCTCGTCGACATGATACGGCTAATAATGCGGTCCACTTTGCCGCTGAGACGGGCAAAGGGGCTCGATGAACCTCTAAACGGCTTCTCCCAGTCAACGCTCTTAGAGTGGGGTGAGGGGAGCTGGCAGTCAAAGTCTTTCCTCTTCTTACTGTGCCTTGTGTTTACATTTAAAACGAAGTGCCTGGATTGATTTAACATCTGCGTGGCACACATTGGCTGCGTCCAGAGTCCCTCTGAGGGTATTTTATTCTTGTATGTCTAGCATGGCATCACATACCAAAAGCTATCAACAAACAGCGCTAAAACTGTGGAAAATGAATAAAAGAACTGTTGCATATAAAAGATTAAACACCCCCCATAAAATGATATGTTTTGTCCATTTTCTAAGTGAGAATGACTTAAAACATCTTCTACAAGGAACAACTTAATCATGACCTGTACAGCTTACTATAGTGCATGATTTTAATTTATTTGCTGATATAAACAGATAGAAAAAAAAATAAAACATAAAATGTGCTATGACCGGTGGCGTGGTGGGTAGCGCTGTCGCCTCACAGCAAGGAGGGCCTGGGTTTGATTCCCCGGCCGGGTGACCAGGGCCCTCTCTGTGTGGAGTTTGCATGTTCTCCCTGTGTCTGTGTGGGTTTCCTCCAGGTTCTCCGGTTTCCTCCCACAGTCCAAAGACATGCAGTCAGGCCAATTGGATGTGCTAAATTGCCTCTAGGTGTGAGTGTCTGTCTGTCTGCCCTGCGATGGACTGGCGACCTGTCCAGGGTGTATCCTGCCTTCCGCCCAAAGACTGCTGGGATAGGCTCCAGCACCCCCCGCGACCCTGACGGAGAAGTGGCTTAGAAAATGGATGGATGGATGTTTTCCCCATTATGTAAAATTCAGGAAAAAAAACTAACCGCCCCCACCCAAAAAAAAACTAACCGCCCCCACCCAAAAAAAAACTAACTGCATTAAATGTGCAGAAGTGTGTTCTCTGTAAGGGATGTGTTAACTTATTTTAACTTCATCAAAACATAATTTGACCAGCTAAAAAGTGTTTTAACAGTTCTCTTAAAGCCTAAATGTGTTCATATTTTTAAAAGATTTTTTAAAGAACAGTGTTCAAAGTTGTTATAATATGAGAAGCAGTAAATTATTACTAAAATCTCTAAAATCTCGAAAGCTCTCTTCTTATGATGATGCAGGTTTGTTGTAGCAGGAGCCATTACTTCTTCACATTTAACCCCCAAACATGGGAGAGAGAAATTTATCATGTTTCTACAGTTTAAGGACAGAACAGATTTTGAGCTACACCTATCAGGCATATCATTATGTGATGGATCGATCTCAGCACTACAGTAACACTGATGTGGTGGTGTGTTAGCGTGTGCTGTGCTGGTACGAGTAGATCAGACTCAGCAGTGCTGCTGGAGTTTTTAAACATTGTGTCCACTCACTGTCCACTCTATTAGACACTACTACCTTGTCAGTCCTTGTAGATGTAAAGTCAGAGACGTTTGTGTTGGTCATCCTCTAGTCCTTCACCAGTGGTCAGAGGACAATGCCCACAGGACGCTGCTGGCTGAATGTTTTTGGTTGGTGGACTGTTCTCAGTCCAGCAGGGGCATTGAGGTGTTTAAAAACTCCAGCAATTCTGCTCTGTCTGATCCACTCAGACCAGCACAACACACACTAACACACTACCACCACATCAGTTTTACTGCAGTGCTGAAAATGCTCCACCACCCAAACAGTACCTGCTCTGTGAGGGTCCATGGGGGTCCTGACCACTGAAGAACAGGGTAAGAAAGTATCAGAGAAACAGATGGACTACAGTCTGTAACTGTAGAACTACAAAGAGCAGCTATACAGTAAGTGGAGCTGATAAAATGGACAATGAGCGTAGAAACAAGAGGTGGTCATGATGTTACACCTGATCGGTGTATTTAGTGCTTTATACTTGACTTTATAGCAGAGTGGCTAAGCTTGCTGCTCTGACACTAGACACATCTTTTAACAATCTAATGGTAACTTTCATTGCTGCCCGTGTAATGTGATGCCACGTCCGCCGTTAACGTGAAAACTCATACTGATAAGACAACAGTGAAAATAAGTAATTATGCAGCCCTAATCTGAGAAAATTATGATAATTTAGGCATACGGCTTGCACAATTGTACCTCCATATAAGCAAACTTCAGACACCAAGCATATCTGGGCTGATAAACTAAGGGAAAAATGTGTGACTTAGCCTCTTCGCCGAACTGCATCTTTAATTTAGCTCACACAAAAAAGCTAAAGCACACAAAGCAGATACTGACATCTATAAGCAGAAGGAACTGAAGCTGGCAAAAGGCACCAAGCGTGTGTAAACTGGAGACAGGCAGACGTACAGGGCGAGAGGAAGCAAATGAAAAGGACGAGAAACTGACAGCAGACGGAGGCAGACAAAGACAGCATAAAGGCAGCAGAGGAAGCTGAGCCAGCAGAGGCAGAGGTTAGACAGAAAGCAGCGAAAGAACAGGAGAGAGAAGGCGGTGGAGGGATGAGGAGAAGGAAGGAAGATGAGGGTGCTGGAGTTACCTGGCTTGCTGACATGTGTCTGGGCGAGGACGTCTGCCAGGCGCCCCGCTGCCCCACTGCCGCCGCTTTGTGTACTGGAGGACGAGGAGGAGGTGGTGGAGCCCTGGTGGATGGCGCGGCTGATCCAGTGGTCCATGCTTACGCTGCCCTGGCTGGACGTAGGTGTCCCCTCGCCCTGGCCGCCCTCTTCCTCCGAGCCGGACGACGTGTCTGTCAGGGGGGGCAGGAGGGACGAAAGCGGGGAGAGGCCTAGTGAGAGTCACTCACACCCACTCGACGCTCAGCCCAGACGGTGGATTTAAGTGTTTGTAAAGCATACACTGCTGTCAAGAGTTTGGGGGAACCTTGACTTCTATTGTATCATATTTTGAGACCATTTTATTAACCTTAACTCGATCCTTAAGGGTATATACGCTTTGAAATACCTATTTGTTGGAAGAATTTTGTTTAAAAAAGTCTCATTTGCCTAATTTTCACCTTAGACCAAATGTAGCTTATTTGCAAAGACATAAACAGAAAAATGATGAGGAAAGTGCGGATTCTAAACTTTCAACTGTACTGTATTTCTGTAGTGTATATAGAAGAGGTGATGTTTCATTATGGCTATGTTCACTTTACAAGCCTCGTTGCTCAATTCCTATTTTTTTTGCTCAGATCTAAACTTTCTCACTTGATGGTTCATTCTGATGTAGGTCAGTGACTCAAATCTGTAATTAATGTGAATGAACTCGGGTTCTGAAATGACCAGCATGTCCTAAACAATAACGTCAGATGAATGAACCACATAAATCATGAACAACAAACTGACTAACCAGCAGAACAAGACTTAGTCACAAAGATAATTTGCTCTGAGCAGCTCTCGACTGTTAAGTAAGATGAAAGGAAAAACGGATGATGGTGGATGCACCTCATGGATTCCGATCTCATTAAAGTCGTATGGCCACAAATATCGGATCTGATGTAGTACCACATATGAAAGTGGGTCGGATTTGATCAGATTTGTGTGTCAACACAGCTGTCTCACACTGAGGCAAAAAATCTGACCTATGCCACTTCAGCCTGGTAGTGTGAATGCTTATTAGTGGTGAACTTGTACTAATTTGTGTCATCTCTTGACACGGAAAATAACAAAAAATTGAAATGCAGATTTGAAACCTGTTGATCCAAAATGTAAATCTAATCCTTATGCAAATAAATACGTTTTATGTTTCACCTAAATAACTATTAGAATTTTTTTCTTCTCCTGCTACAAATAAAGGCACATATTGAAATTATTTTGGCGTAAAGGAGGTTTAAACACCTGGGTCCTGCTTCTCAAAAGCGTCTTAGCACTGAGATCATCTTAACTGGTAGAGAGAGTGTTCAGCGTGATGTTCGCACTAGCATTTAAGAATCATCTTTATGCCAACATGCCTTCAGGAAACCAAGCTCTGAAGGGTGCTGATGAATATTAACATCCCAACGAGGGGATAAAATATGTGGCCTATGTCATTATTACCCAGGTAACCTGTCAGTTGGTCCTCTGCAGAGAAAAACGGCAAGATCTAAACAGCTTAGTACGTTCAGTTTTTCCAAACATTTTTAAAACGGTAGCTTCCCCAAACTTCTGACAGGCAGTGCATGTCTGTGAGGTAAGGGTTGGAGATGAGGCTCACCTGGAGGGGTGTAGGCATCCATAGAAGTCTGGACCACCAGGGAGCGGCGTTTTGAGGGCATGGGGACGGCCACTTTCCTCTCCTTGTGTTTGGCTAGGGCCGCTTGTACCGCTTCTGTGTGCACGTCTGTGGGAAAGCGAGTCAGAGAGTGAAAATGAAGAAACAATGAGGCAGGTACACAAACAAGCTCATTGGGCGCTAACAATGGCTATGGACTGAAGCCTGACAGCTGACACACTCTGTGACATGAGCAGAGTGGTGAAGGGACCGTGACAGGAGCCAAAGCACCACCTCCAGCCCTTATGTGTGCCGGGCTTACTGAGTCATCTAGCTGTGTATGTGTGTGTTAGAGAGAGAGAGAGAAAGAGATGGAGAGAGAGAGAGAGAGAGAGAGAGAGAGAGAGAGAGAGAGAGAGAGAGAGAGAGTATATGCAAAGCTGACAGCATAGCTGACAGTACCCTGCACCCACTGCCATATGTAGTCACAGGAAAATATGAAAGTATGGCACTGTTCCTCACACTGACACAGCTATGGCCTCTAATGATCCAAGCTGTTATTAGGACAACTCTCCAGAGAGCTCTAAGCTTGGGCTGGGCATGGTTACTCAAATATTAGGATACTGGTCCCCATATTATTGCACTGTTATAAATAAAGCGGCTGCGCAGGTACATGTTTTGTTCATCATGGTACAAACAATGAAAACATACCTTCAGAGGCTTTACAGTGTTTTTAAAGTCCTACCGTACTGTACTGTTGTTGTAGATTTCTTTTTTGTACCAGGCTCTCCGAAGTCTGTCTTCCTTCACTCAGTAGCTCGGAAACTTTGCACCGATTGAACGAGGTTTCAACCAAATCCCATGAGTGGGTTTTGGTGCATGGGCTCAAGCTGGCATTCAGGAGGGTCTCTGAAAAGCTCACCATGCAGCATCCCTATATAACTTCAAGGATGCCACAGATTTGCGAGCACCCTTCTTGGTCAATCAGTTTTGCTTGAAGAGTAGCTTCTGTTTCAGAACCAGTTTCAACAGTTCATATTCTGTCTTTGTTCTGTTCCCTCACTGCGTCACTCGGCCTCGTCCAGTCTTCTGTTCGTCTTGGTCAGTTTGCGTTTTATATCGGCAAGCTGTTGTTTACTGTCGCATCTAAAGTCTCTAATTTTGTCCAGAATTTTCTCAAGACTGGCGTTTGACAATTTAGCGCCATGTTGCTCAAGTTCTGGAGAACTGCTTAGGCTAATTAGTTGTACCACTGTTTCAGTATTCGAACACACAATACTCCTACCTCTAGTGACAACCCCTTTATTCATAGTTTGTGAGTTCGATCCCTGGTGATGCTACAGCCATCCGTAGCCAGGAGTCCAAGAAAGCACAACTGGCATTCTGGGTGAGCAGGATGGCCCCCCCATCTCCCCAATCACTCAGCGTGATGCTAGTCAGTGCAGGCATCTGTTAGCTGACGTAACAGAACTGGCGGTTTGTGCTTTCCCCCGAACGCGTTCAACTGTCCACTGCCATTGTGTGAGCGGCAGTTCGAAAAGAAAGCAGCTTCACAGATCTTGGAGGGAGCCTGTATTAGCCTTCACCCCCTAGCGCTGGTAGTATCGTGTGATTTGGAGAGTCCTAACTTGTGGGTGGAACTGGAGACGATTAAATCGGGGTGAAAACTGGGGGGAAACCACTCTTTCCATGTCAATATTCGATGCAACTTTAGGGTTGTGCTTTCAAATGGTCAGCGAGCACTGAAGTTACACAACCATTCTCAAGTCCATAGAGAACCAGAAGCCCATAACGTAAAGTTTTAAAACAGAACAATAAAGTAAAAAGCCTGGATATGAGACGGGGTGTGTGGAGTCAATACAACCTAAATATAACATAATATAACCTGCGACAATGACAGAGGTGAAATCTGTTTACTGAAGGTCATTTGGGCAAAACAGAAGAGGAGCTCGATGGTGGGAAAGCCAGACTGATTCTTGAAAGCACTCTGATAATGACCCCACTCACTCTGCCAAAGCAACAGAGCCTCATTTAAAGAATTGGGTAAAAATTCTAACAGAATCCAGTTGAAGCTGCCCGCAGAGTGACAGAAAATCAGTAAAGAGGGTGGCTCACTGCTGGTCCAGCCACTATTTAACTGCGGTTGTCCAGATTTGTATGGAGGAATGAACAAACACTGCTTGGCAAAGCCATACTGGACACAATCTTAAAAGTATGTGTACCAAAACAAGCAAAATGCCCTTCAAGCAAGTATTACCTCCAAATCCAGCTTTTCATTTTTTTAGTATAATATGTAAACTGGGGTCAAAGATAGCATATTTGTCTTGCAGAGCTTTTCAAATGAGATTTTTGAAACAACAACAGACTCTATGGTGACAAATCCTGATTAGTGACTCATTTGATCTTTCCAGCAGATGTACTTTTAGCAACACTGTACGACTTGTTTGAAAATACTGATTACTGTGGCTTCATGTGCAATATAGTGTCTGGAAAGCAGTGCAGTGAGTCTGATTTGGACATATGAGCTATAAAAAACATGTTTTTATAAGTGGCTTTCCATGAGAAATGACACAAAGAAAGAGACAGAGAAAACTGACAGACAGAAGTTATCAGGTGTCTGAATCAATCCGCTTGCCAAACACCTTCAGCCTCCAGCTTCTTACAGATTAATCTCTCACTGTCACACACACACACCCACATACACACCATATTTCTGCCACGCAGATAAAGCACAAAGCACTCCTAGGCCATGAGATACTTCAAACAGAGATCCAATCAGAAAGTTTGTTTTGCTGACACATCAATTGCCATGTATTTGGTCTGAGGGAGGAGGTTAACTACACCGCACGCCCTGAGATAAGCAAGTCATAAAATTAACACACAGCCTTTAGACGACATGTGAGCTACGATGCTGAAAACACAGGTCCTTTAAGACACTGACTGAAGGAAAATAGCTTGTAATGAAAGATGTAACGAAAGTTAGCAAGGCTGGGAATGTAGTCAAATTACATCCAGGTGTTCGTTAAGGTTGCGCAGACTTGCCAATATGGTTTAGCGCACATTACTGTAAGTTATAAAAATGAACAAACGTTCATGGTGTAGCCGAACAGCTGTTCCCAATTTCTGTTGTTTATTTTGAGCGGAAATATATGTTTACTGATACAAACAACATAAATTGCACATGTTTGTTTAGGGCTGGGTATGGAAAAGGTTTTGAGTACCTGGTTACCATCGATTCTATGCTACCACTATAAAATAAAATAAAAATAAAAATAAAATTACATTTTTAAACAATAAAAATTTGCCCCCGATAAAAAAACATCAGTACCAAGTACCAATTTCTAAACGATACTTTTCTCAATGCCTCCTTTCAAAAAACAAAGGAACAGCAGGTGTGGCTTAAACCATAAATTCATGCAAAGTGCTGGAAGTGGGAGTGTCTGCTGGGTCTGCTGGCTGCAGTAGATTACAGACTGATAAAGAAACACTTACAAAATGTAATTCAGGCAGCCAAACAGCAGTCTAGGTTTTGGAACAGGCAAGCTCACTGGTTCACTGATATTAAGACTGACTTTTTTCATAAAGGCCCTGGAGTCAGCCCTAAGCCTGCATGATGTGTATGTACATGAAGAGGAGTCACATGGGGTGAAGGGAGTCAATATTCAGCAATACAGCTGGAAAAATGTGTAAACTCTTTTTTTTTCCGAACTGTTTCTTAACTCCATTGTGTTGCTTGTCCAGCTATGCCTGTAGGTGGTGCTGCTGCAGACTCACCTGATCTGTAGCGCTCGTCTCGGGTGCCGGAAGAGCGTCTGCGGTGGTACCGGGAGGCGGAGGAGGGGCCCATGGGCGGTCTGCGCTCGTGTGCCATGGATGCTTCAAGTCCTGAAGGACAGACAGGGAGAGATAGCGAGAGAGAGGGAGACAGGGAAAGAGAAAGACAGAGAGAGATTACGCAACCTAGTCAGAAGCACTGCAGGCCTGCTTTTATTACTTATTCACCTCGCACATCTCTGCATCTACCACTCTCCCTTTCTCTCTCTTGCTCTCCTTCCCCGCTTGGGGTGTTTTCTGCTTTTACCACCCCTCCCTCTGCCTCAGCTTTCAACTCCTGCACACCTGCCTGTGTGATTTGCATTCCCGATTTCCTGCGACCTCTTTCCTCCTGTTCTTTTCTTTCTTCCTCCCTTTCTTTCTCACACCCTATCTCTTCTCTATGCCTCTTTGTCCCCAACTCTGTCACTCCTCCTTCTCCTTCTCTCTCTCTCTCCCATCACTCAGTTGGTGGTAGCTATAACTGCAGCTGAGGCAGAGCGTGGATAACCTGCTTTAAGGCTTTCAGTGTAGGTATAGAAAGCTGTGGGTAGGCTCACTGGCTCCAGCGTGCTGCTGTTTTGCAGTGTTGTTATGTCGTTGCTAGAGAGGGCATATTTTAATGGATCGGCATTTGCTATATTAGGTCAGATCAAATTCCAATTCTTTGTTAAGGCTGATTTACTCCACTGCTCTTTACTTACACCACTCGCATAGATGGACAACACAACTGAGGGATGTGAGGCACGTTTTCAGACGTTAGCAAGATGTTTAAATATCCGTAGTGTTGAATAAATTGGAGGGGGGAAAGCCAAAACAAGTGTAAATGCAAATACACTGCACACTGTAGCATTTCATGGTAATCAACAGCCTATCAAATCTAGACTGGACCGACTTTATTCACTTTAATCTTTGTGAAAAAACTAAGGATCTGCGGAAGCTGCTGAGTGTCTAGGCTGTTGAGCTAGTAGTGATGTTTGCCGTATTGTTGCGCTCTGCTTTTGGGCTGCTGCACTAACGATGTCGTCTTGTGTTCTGGCGTCACTCAGACTGAGGGACTCGTGCGCTCCTGCCTGACTGAGTTCAGTCCAGTGCTCCAGCCAAGGGCTGTTTGACCCCTGAGTCAGAAATCAATTTCATCAGCAATGTCCCAGCACCAAGATTTATTCACTCCACCAGGCGCAAAGGTGAGAGAGCATGTCCAGCCCAGATGATGCACGGATGCACAGAGTGCTTGATGAAGACTAGAATAGACTGGGCACAGGGGGCATACGTTGCTGGACAGAATGTCTTGTTGGCAGACTCGGTCCCACCTTTAAACCTCCTGATTCTGGGCTGCTGTCGGTTTAGACACTTTTATCAGGCTACAGTCAGGGTTATAGAGAATGTTGTCAGGCTACAGCCAAGTTAAAATGAGGCTTCAAACTGATTTTTTTCAGCTACAGTTGTGTTTAGACAGAATTATGATAGTTAAAATCAGGTTTAAATCAGAGCTTTGTTGGGCTAGAGTCTGTCTTCATTCAGAATTTTGTTGGCCGCAGTCGGTCTTCAATCTGAATTCGAGTTTCAATTACAACTGAGGGGCTACAGTCGGTTCAGACAGAAGTTTTTCAGCTACGGCTTATTTTCAATCAGAATCGTGTCAGTTACAGTCGAGTACAGTCAGGTAATTTTTTAGCTACAGTTGAATTTCATGTAGAATTTTGTCAGCTACATTCCAGTTTATTTAATAGAATTTAACCTTAATTTTCCAAAGATGATTTGGCTATTTATTTTTATGCTGTTTATCGATGATCTGATTACAGCGAATGCTGTCACTACAACGCAATTTCGCAACTGCTATCATCAGAGTTGAGTTTAGACAGATTTTTGTTTGGCTACTGTCAATTTCACAGAAAATTTTGAGGGCTACAGTGGGTATTTAATCAGAATTTTGTTGGGCTACAGTCGGGTTCAGACAGAAATACAGGCTGGTTTCAGCCAGAAGCTTGTTGGGCTGAAGCTGGGTAGGTCAGAACTGTGTCAGGCTACGGTTATTTCAGACAGACTACAGTCTACAGGATACAGAACATTGTTAGTTTTGGATTCAAAACCTGTGCCTGCAGGTCAGGTGAGGACTCTAGCAAAATATTGTTGGTTATGTTCAGGTTTGGAATAAAATTTCATGTCCGATTAAAGCTCTGCTCTCTCTGCTAGCAAGGGTCATTTCCACCAATCACTCCTGATTGGGTTAACGTTTTTGCTCCCCGGCAATCGGCCAAAGTGTCCTGCAGAGACAGTCCCTGTTCTGTGTGGGTAAATGGATGCACTTAAAGTCCTTGGAGGACTCTGAGAGACACCGGACGAGGGTATTCAGCCTCTTTGGAAAGAGGCTACTGAGGCATGGTGTACTGGCAGGGGGGGGAAAGCAGACTGTACTGCGTGTCCCACCCAAGCACAAAAACAAAGGGCGGAGGCTCGGCTTCACGTGTCTCGTCTTTGTAACAGTCTAACAAAGGATTTTAATCGTGTCCAAACTGTAGTGAGGCTTGCTAAACCTCTTCTAGCAGATCTCATACGACCCACAGAGCGATATCCTGGGCGCTGCTGTCCATCCTTGCAGCATACACACACCGAGCTGCAGCCATGATGTCATATTTTACTCACAACCAGACAGAGGACATGCTGGCTGCCTGTTGCTATGGCGACAAACGCTGTTCTCATCAACAATGCAGACGCAGCGTACAGTCGCTCGGCTTGGGTAAGAAAAAAGATGCCTTGAAATGTCAAATCGTCAGTTAAAAATAAAACGGTAAGGACACGATGAAAAGGGTGAAAAAGTCCCTCCACAGACACACCGTTCTTCTACAGGCAGCCACGGACAGCGACACAGGCTCCAGAGATGAAACGAGCAATTACTTTGCAGAGAATCTCTCCATGCTAATGGCGACGGCCTGTTCCCATTACGCTCCAACTAATGGCATCTTACAGTTTGAGGACGAGAGGCGGTCAGCCTCCAAGGGCTGGCAGGGCAGAGATTTGCACATGCATTGATGGTTTTACATGTTTTACAGAAAACGCCGTTCTCTCTCAGTAACCACCTGTTTGAAATCCTACATTTTTCTTGTGTTTTATTTAGATGAGATAATCCAATATTAGTCCCACAACGGGGGAAACTCACAGTGCTACAGCAGCAAAGCGATAGCAGGGCACTCAAACAAGGTATCAGCCTAATTACTTAAGGTTACAGATTGTTACTTGGTAAAAATCACTGCTGTCTGAACAAAACCTCCTATCTCCAAAACAGAAACTTTAAAGGAGAAGGAAAAAACCTACTGTACTCTTAATGTAAGTCAATGGAACCAGACTTTTTTCCCCAAGTAATTCTGAGTCGTTACTGTTAAGTCCATTCATTATGAAAATTTAACACAATGTAAACGGCAACAGGTTTTTTTTTTCATTAAAAAGCAGTGACATATAATACTATAGATAAAAATATATAAACTCTGTCCTTCACAAAATTAACAATCTAAACAGAATAAATAGAAAAGCAAAAAAAATCTTGACATTGTAAGAATATTTTACATGTATTGCACATGGAGTATTGATTATATTGCACACAGGTATTTCGTCTCTGAAGTTTACTTGTGTTGTCAGATAAAAATTCAAGACCAACTCCCAGTGTCTCTTTATTCCTCAGAAATAAACAGGCTGTATTTACTGCGTCTTTAAAACTGATAATATGTAAAATAGAGGTAGCCAATGTGGCAAAAATATCATTATACTGTGATACACACACACACACACACACACACACACATATATATATATATATATATATATATATATATGAATGATATTCTGACACAGACACAATGCACTAGCAGTACCACACTTCAAAACAGCCATCAGAAACTGAATGCGGTTATTTTTATTCAGCGTTTCACACACTACACTGCACAAAATCCAATTAAACAGGCTCATTGATGCTCTCTCTGTTATGACACATGCAGTTGTTCAGTATTCTTTACATACAGACAATATCCACAATCTGCTCAGAAAAGCGTGAACAAAATTCAACACATTAATGACAAAATATTGCCATATTGCGCACGGCTAATGCAAATGACTTCTAATTGGCTGTACTGTACTGTTCAAAAAGCATTACAGGCTGAAATGCATGGGGCAGACTGTTACTTTCTAACTAGGGATGCACAATCTGACTAGTTGTGAAATTTGAGTATCAGTAAGAGTTAATGAACTGATATTCAGTTAACTGGGAGGAGGGGGTAAAAAAAAACTGTCCAAAAAGAAAAAAGGCAACACTTTATTTGGATAGTCCACTGTAGATGCTTTGTAGATACTTAATTTACTTTTAAGTTCATTCATTCAATGGAATTTCTACGAAAATTGACCATAATTTTCTTTAACTCTAAACCTGGCTCTAATCCTGACCCTCGGACCAAAAAATAAACCCAATCCTCACCATGGTCCTAGGCCTAACCCTGGTCCGAATCCTAACACTAACCCCACCACTATTTAGCATCAACTGAGTTTCAACAGATAGTTTGTTAACAATTTGAACATCTGTAGATAATCTACTGGGGACTAAAGTGGACTATCCAAACAAAGTGAGGCAGAAAACTGCACAAAAAAATTTGCAGCCAAAAAAAAGTTTTATTTTTTGAAAAACTAACTGTAGTAACTGAGGCCACTTCACAAGAGTTATTAAGTTAACACTAGAGCTAACCAGTACATCGCTGAATGATGATGGAGACTTGTCGTCTTCTCCACAAGCTCTCTTCTCCACGTCAATACGTCATTTTGTCAGAGAAATGTTTTCACTGGTTTTCACGGAATCCAGACTCTGCTCATCTTCCCTGTCTGGTTCAGCAGAGAAGTCCAGACTGCAAAAGACAGTTAGAGCTGCAGAACAGACCATCGGCAACAACCTGTCCTCCCTCCAGAACCTGTACTCTTCCCGTGTCGGGGGAAATTACTGAGGACCCCTCACACCCAGGACACAGTATGTTTGAACTACTCCCATCCGGCAGGCGCTACAGAACACCTGCCGCCAAAACATCCAGGCACAAGAACAGTTTCTGTCTGCTTGCTGTTAACCTACATTAATGGCATTAACCTAAATGAACACTCACACAAGTCATGTGCCAAAATATCCCAAAAACCACACACTGAGAATTGTGCAATACTCAATAATTCGTCAAGTAATATTTGGTCCTTATTTGGTGCAAAACTTAAATTGAGCAATTTTTGGACTATACTTAAAAACATACAATATTCCTGGGCTGTGCAATATCTGTGGTCTTTGTTGTAGAATCATGTCAACTGTCTGATCGCGTCTATTGTCTTACTGTTATATGTAAGCATTATATCGTGGCAATGGCATTGGTTATGGGCACTGTAGTTCGTTGTGTGTGCAGCACACCTGGCCAATAAAACCGACTCTGATTCTGGTTGTGGACCTAGACAGGTAGTTAGCCTATTTAGCAATAAATGTTACCTTTAACTTCCAAATCATGTCCAAACAAAGCGCCCCAAGCAACAAGCTTAATTTAAGTCAACAAGCATTTTTCAGTTTTTGACATTATTTGAAAACGCCTGTGGCTCTTTTGGCCATTGTGTGCAAATGTCGTGATGAATGGACCAAAAGACACGGTCCAGAATTACTTCGAAACATGTCTGGTTCCACTGACTTACATCAAAGTAAAGTATGTTTTTTCCTTCTCCTGTAAAGTTTCCATATTGGAGGTACGAAGTTTTGTTCCAACAGTAATGATACGCTAAGGCTTGGGTTTTGTAATAGCAAAGTGTACCGGCACTGGCGCTTCAAACAGTCAACTGAGCACTTGAACACACTCCTAGTCTAAACCGACATCCACACCTTTTGGATGTTTGGGACCTTACATAAAGATCCATCTGCTTCCCAACAGGAATAGGAATGTTACAAAGTTCTTCACATCTTCCACTCCAACACTCTGCTCATGATACAGACTGTCTGCAGTGACAACACTCCTTATCACTGCACCATAAATGAGCTGCTATTGTCCTGAAGGCTAAACAGGCGGCTATATGTAAATGTGCTCATGGTAACATCACAACCACAGTGAATGCCAAATGGGTTGTGGTTTCGACTTTAGCCGGGGTTACACTGCACTACTTTTACCCCAATTTTAGCCCTGATTCTCAGTCTGGCCGAGTCTGTGCTGGTCGGCTCCAGTCTGCAGATTTTTGGGTCAGTTGGAGAGAGTAGAGTCATGTTTGAGGGGTGCAGACTCAGATTTTTGGCTTCCCTATTGTGTTTCAGACCAGCCAGAGTTTATTACACGTTTGATTTTTTCAACCGATTCCAGTAGCAGTGTTAACCGATAAACGACTCAATCTGAAGAGATTCCAGCAACAGCCAATGAAAACAGAGAGTGCGAAAGACGAAAATACATGAAGTAAAAAAGGAAAAATGAAGAATGAAGCTCCTCTTGTGTGGAGCGAAGCTTTTTAATGAGCTGAGTTTAAGGTACGAGCGCAGTCGTCGACAACAATGATCGTCACTTAAACATGTTTACCTGCTGCTTCTTTACTGTTTCAGTGCAAACAGCAGAGAACAGAGTAGCAGCAGCTCCACATCTGTTTATTTGGGACTCCTAGTAGCAGGACAACACAAGAGTTCGCGTGTGACCCCTAATCGTTCAGTCTGTGACATTTCAGTCACACAAAAAATCTGTAAAAACTAATCAGATATGATTAAATGAGATGCCCAGTCTTTTATAATCTATTAAGACTTTAAAAGTCATGCAGTGAACCCAAGGCTTTAGTGTCCATATCTGGATCATACGCACTGAACGATGCATTCTTTTAAGAATTCTTACATCTTTACAAACGTTCCCACAGTAAATCGATCTCAATTCAAAAAGGCAAAATACAGTTTTCCAGGGTACTTTTTCCTTTAAAATATTTGAAACAAGGCCTTTTTCATCAAGGGAGTTCGTATTTAACGTAACAGAAAAATAAAGCCTTAGAGAAGCTACGGAAGATTATAACAGTTCAAACCCATGTTAAAGCAGGGAGGGGTTTCTGAGCACCTTTCATGAAGCCCTCAAGTCAAGCTTATGAAGAAGTCTTAATTCAAGTGCAGACACTCTCTTATCAGCTCTGAGCAAGCGGAGGCCAGGGAGCAATGCGCAGAGAGCTCCATTAGCTCCACGGCTGGATAAGGTTATGGAATGCTCAGCTTTCCTAATGAGGCTTTGAAAGGGCCACAAGAAAAACCAGGCAATTACAGTATCGTTTGACAAAAAGGAACCTAGACAAAGGAGACAATGTGCTGGAAAAAACCCTCTGAGGAGCTGAGCAGAAGATACCTGTGAGGAATCGTTCTGCTGAGATCTGAAGCCCTAGACTCCCCGTTCTGGAGAAACCGTACACCCAAAGCAGCTTTTCAGAGCCTCTTCGAATAGGAGGAGGAGCGAAGGAGACCCCATCTGCTGCACAAGACGTCTCTCGCTCTCTCTCTGTCTCTCTCCCTCGCTCAGATCGGTATCGCCGCTTAACTCTCTGGGCGCACCATTCTCCAGGCTGAGATAAGCTCAGGCGTCCCTGTGGAGGGAGGCCAAGCTGTGGGCAGCACCAAGAAATTTACCTGGAGGCTGTGGCAGATAAGCTCCGAGTAGTTTTGCCCTCTTCTTCTCATAGCCTTTCTGTGTGATGTCACCTGCAGAAAGGGAAAAAAGGCAAACATCAGAACAAAAGGCAAAGAGTATTTCAGCACACACATCTTTGTAAAGAGGCTTTCTGCAGCAGTAAGACACAAAAACAGCTTCTCTCCTGCACCACCACGTACAGAAGCATTGATTTTACTAGAGCACTGCGGCGAACTAACATATTAAAGGACTAGTTCTGGGAAAATCTAATTTCCCCCTCACCAGACGCAGCCAGTGAATCAAGTGTGCTTCTTTGGGTTTGCACTGAAGTTAAGATTCAATCCTAAAGAACATTAATGAAGCCAGTAAAACACTGGACAGCAGCCTGGTTGGTCAAGCTGATGTTCAGGATAGTTCTGACCTTTTTTTGAGGCATTCAGAAAACTTGATACAGCCTTCATTAGCTTTCGTACAGTTATGTGCAAAAGTTTGGGTGCCCCTGGCATTCCAAAAATTCCATGTTTCCACTTACAAAGGCAAAGTAACAGAAACCGTCTTTGTACTTCGTTAATGTAAAAGTCTAATGTGAAAATTAATTACAACTTTTTTATACTAAAATCAACTAGGCAAGACTGTTTTAATTGGGAAAACAATCTAGAAATGCTTTCGTTACATTAGCAGAACTAAAGAGCACAACTAAAGAAGTATAAGGTACGGAGAAATTCTGATCCCTTTAAAAGCAGAAGATCAGTGCAGAGCTGTATATCTGTGAGGCTGCTGTTTGGGCGGCCGAACGAACGTCGGGTGAGACAATGGCACAAAATCTGTAATGATTAATGCAACAGGGCTTTTTCTGTGACTCCTGTCACCAAGCATTAGCCACGAGGGCCTTCTCATTTGCCTGGAAATTAGGAGAGGATCTGGTGCAGAACAGACGAGGCAGGCACTGTCGGGGGGAGCGACAAACAGCAAGAATATAAAGAAGAAGGAGGTTGAGCCTCTTCTTGCTTCCAGACCTTTTCTTTGGCGTTTAAAGAATAGTCCAGCACAGCTCACCCTAGATATAGCCGATCGGTCAAAATGTGTTGAAAAGCTTAGGCACATCAATTACCACAGTGCAAACTGCGGTCCTAAATCACCAAACAGACTTGCTTATGCGATCTCTTTCTCTACATTCTTGCACAAAAGAACACCGCACAGCAAAAAAAAACAAGTTTGCTAACAGTTCAAAACTAAAGAAGCACCAAGCGTGAGTTGGTTTTAGAGATGCCTTTAAGACAAGTGTGAACAGAAGGCATCTTTGTTAGCTGTATACAATTATGTGAGTGGAAATGTGTCAGTCAAGTGCTGACTAGCAGACGAGAGAATAAACGATGAAACAAGAGATGGAAGATACACTGAAGGCTGAAGTTAGTCCCAAACCAAGAGCCTTCTGCGCTCTAGGTTGATGAAAGCATCCACTTGTATTGAAACAGGAAAAAAAAAGGGTAAACAAAAGTCAAACGGAAAGGACGTAGGGTCCTTCACGAGGGAAAAGTACAATCGGATCTCGTCTGGTCACACTGGGGCGCATTTTAAAGTGTAAACGGAATCCGGCCAACGTTTATCCAGACACAAAACATTTGTTAATGCAAACTGTAAACAGGTCTTAAGTATCACGATACTTCGTTTTTCGATAAGTTGGAACACACAGAAAGCACCAGCGGTAGAGATATTAAGACTGATTGGCTACAGTTTGGAATTGGCCTAAACATGTGATCTGCAAACAGCCAATATTCCTTTAATTTGGTGAGAGCCAATCACATGGGCAGTCGTGGGCTGGTGATTAGGGAACCAACCTTGTGACCGTTCAAACCCCTGAGCTGACAGGGCATGAATGAAGCGCCCTTTAAGCAAAGCACCTTACCTGGGCGCTGTAGACAGTGTGCTCCCTGCTCCACAGTGTGTGTGTTCACTAGTGTGCATGTACGTGGGTGTTTCACTGCACGGATGGGTTAAAAGCAGAGGTCTAATTCCACTGTGTGCAAGCACAGTTGGTCAGCGGTTCTAAATTCTGATTCTGGCAAAAAACATTGACTAATACATTTTTTTTTTTTTTTTTGGATTTTTACCCAATTCCACACCAATCACACAATACTGTCAACGCTAGGAGGATGAAGGCAGCACAGGCTTCCTCCGAGACCTGCAAAACCAGCCACTGCTTCTTTTGCCACGCACGCAACGTCACGGGACAGCCTAACGCGCTCGGAGGAAAGCGCCAACCACCAGATCTGTAAGGTCAGCTAACAGACGTCTGCACTGACTACCATCGCGTTGAGTGATGGGAGGATAAGGGGGGCCATCCTACCCACCCAGTGAGATCGAGGCCAACTGTGCTCTCTTGGATTCCGGGCTACGGACGGCCGTGGCATCACCAGGGATCAAACTCACGGTCTCCTGATGACGGCCAACGCCTAGACGGTTGCGCCACTCGGGAGCCCCTATATCGTTTTTTTAAACATACTCTGACTCGCATGAAGCCAAAGTCTGTTGACATCTTAACATTTTATACCACTAACAAGACCCGACACTTTAGAGCACATCACCCAAACAAGTACAGTGAATCTAGCAGAACTCGCAAAGATGGACAACACAACACCAACAATTAGTTGCCAAACTGTGGAGATGACGGGTGGATTCCTCCTCTAACATCTGCACAAAAACACAAAACTGAAAATGCACAGGAGCAGGAAAGCGACAATCTGATCTCATTTCAAGTCACGTCATCCCGTCTGCGCCCCTGATGGGAACCAGCTTTAGCTTGATGGTGTTAGAGTCAGAAATCAGTATCGACCTCACAAAAGGCTCCATCTGTAAGCAGTGGTGTCCCATTTTAAAAACACTAACACTACCACGAATACAAACGCAAACAAGACTAATTTAGCTCGCTTATAATTAAACATGCATTTTAAGTACTGATAATATGCAGGATATACTCTGAAAATTTAATCACAATATGCTAAAATACTGTCATACTGCCCACCCCTACTTCATACGGCTAAAACTGCAAATTGGATTTTTCACTGAACTTCTCCTTTAACCAACAACCTGCACGGCTCTTGAGGAACTCTTTGAAGCAATCGAGAAAGGGGGCCTCGTTTGATCCCTCGGGAGTCTTTCAGCTGGTTAGCAGTAAAGACTCACTCTCCCTCCGCTCCTTCCCTCGGTGTAATGTTATGCTTTGAGCATCAGGGCTGCGGAAAGAGGACGAGGATAGAGATGAATCAGGTTTGCGGGGACCGAGGATGAGAAAGGAGAAGAAGATGAACAGGTTTTAAAAAAAGAGAGGCTGGATGATTCATTTCCTCACACCCACACGCCGCCAATCAAAAGTCCTTCACTTGTATAGCGTCTCCTGCTCCATGTAGGGGAGGCAGCCTCTCTCTTCACCCCCCCCTTTCTGTCTCCCTCCCTCTCTATCAGTGCGTCTCTCTCCTCTCCCTGACTCGTCCTCGTAAATTTTGACACCTCTGTAGCACAGAGTGAATTGAAATGCACAGCGCACTGCTGTTATGAAGGGAGAGGAAAACGGCAGAGCCGTGGAATGTGCGGGAGTTTGAGAGCCGGCCATATTCCAGGGGTTCAAAATTTGCACGTCCAAAATCTCGTATCTTACCGAACAGGTGTTGAGCTTCTGACTAGAGCCTAACCGATACACTGGTGGGCTGATAACACAGGCTGATACTGATGACATACAAAATTTTATTTTGTTATTATAGATAATGTTATAATATTAATAGATTACTAATAGATTAATAGATATTAAAGATAACGTACCGATTATTAGATAATTGAAGAGTGTGGGTTCCTGCCGAGTATCTGATTTTACATTTCGTAAACCCAAATAAACAAACTAAAGCACTAAATGATATAAATACTGCAGCGCTGAGGTTGTCACCAGCATTGACAACATTTCATTACTTAACAATTTTCTTAGTTTTTTTTTCTACACATGAAGTTTTATGGCAAAACACATTATTCTAGGGCTTAAGGTTAGAATTAGAGGCATTTTACATTTTCTTTATTTTAAATATTTAAGTTATTTGTATTTATCTGGGCATCGTTCTGTGTTCACCCTACAATGCTGTAATCCTCACGCCCCCTTAGCGAATAAGGACCACACTTTACCGGCACCGATGTTGCTAGTTTTCTCCACCGCTATCACTGACCCGTACTAATGCTGTCTTGCAAGTCCTCCTTGGACGGTCCTTCTTAAGACTTCAGAGGTCATAAGTATGACCTGATTTGTGCTCAACTGGTTTTGTTCAGAAATAGTGGAAATAATGTTTTTGGTTTACTTTTATTTTTCTGTTATTATGTGTTACATACATTATATCTGTATTTCCATGCGTGGATGGTTTCTGCACTGTTGTGACTGAAATACGGTCAGTTTATCTGTGGACTGTTTTGGTTTTTTTGTTGACATGCCCCCAACTTGGAAACTCAGGGCTCATTGAAAAATCAGTGTGTCCCACTAGTAAATACGACTTTGTGGTTCCGCTCATCTGCATCCATCTCGTGAATACGATATTTCCAACAGAATTTGAAGGCAGCATGCGAGACATGGCCCTGTTCATTAAGTGGGTGCAGTATGGCAGCAAACTGTAATTGATTGGCACATCATTCATTTTAATAGTGTTTCATAACATCTACCATTTATAAACCAGCACCACCGTTTAAGATATGGCCAAAGCAGGTTTAATAAACTAACAAAATTAAAGCTTAAAGTAGAGATACAATTCCCCGGCCTTGCCCCTATTTTGGATACGTCTGCCTCTGTCTTTTGGATTTGTACCCTTTTGACTATAGCCCGGACTGTGACTATGATTCTGATACGATTTTGCCCTTTTGTCAATTGCTGATATTTTCTGTGTCATTAAAAACGCACTTATTTCCTATCTGCGTTCGTCTGCGACTCCCTCATCCTAACACCTGGGATATTCCTGTGTTCTCTTAGTGGCCTCTACGGCCTCCAGTTTGAGAACCACCGCTATAACGAGTAGCATAAGACCAAGAAAAATGCATTAGTGTAACAGGAATGAGCTATACTGCGGTATTTAAAAATAATACTGGCAGGTTAAATTCATGTGTCAAGGCTAAATAAACGCATTCCACCCCTTCATGTCCTAGAGGGGTCGTTGATTGATGGTCTGGGTGGTCACTGATAGGTGTAACTGATAGAGGCGAAAATCAGAGCCGGAAAAAACCTCAGAAAAACTAATCATGACAGCATGACGCATGGCTTAGAGCTCCACTCGCCATAGAAAACGTTCGATTTCGCATTTCACTCCAATGCCAGTCACTCAAACTCTGCGCTCTCAGATATCCTCTAAAAGGGGTATCATCAGTTAACTGTAATTAGGCATGTGCTGTGCGACACGTGTCCTGCTAACTAAGCTTACCAAAACACTACAGTCCCAAACATCACAGAACAGGTTTGAATTCGGTTTTCGTTTTTTTTTATCAATAACGGTGAGAATCTCAGTGTTTTATCGGCAGGATGTTTGCTGATACCCATAAATATGCCTTAATAACCTTAATATCAGATACATCAGTTGGGCCAAAGCACATGCACAGGGTCAAACCACAGCATGAGGCAAATCCCACTCTGCTCACTTCTGCAGAAGGTGCCAGTGAAAACACCTCAGCGCAGCAAACGGAGGCCGTCACACATGGCACAGACACTGAGCTTCATATTCCAAGCAAACGGGAAACAGATGCGCACATTCAGCCACTCCCACTGACTGATGTGTCTGAGTTACAAAACTGTCTATTATGTTGAGAAACACTTTGAAAAGCCTTTTGTTTCCTCGTATGGCCTTAAAACACAGAAAATACGTCCAGAGACTTTGTTTCGAGATGAAAGATGTCCATATAAAAATGATGAATTTTGAACCGTAACCCAACACCATAAAATACAGATTACAGCAATTTAAACCTGCAAACATACTGTGGGTCAGAGCAGAACATATGCGATGCAGTCTTTAATCAATCTGGCCCCAGTGTAAATATGACTGCAAACTCCTATGAAATGTTATAAATGGGCCAGGACACCTATGAAAAGATCTGATTTATAACAGAAGAGCAGCACAAGCTAATTTAAACAAATTATAAGACATAGATTACAGCTGAGCGAATATTCTGGCACACTGTGGATTTGGGAACAGAGTACTGCGCTAACGTCCATTACAGCCATGAAAATGAAAACGGTCTATTACAGCAAACGCGTTCCATAAACACGGACAAGAACAACAGTTTCTTGTCTTCAAAACCGTTACTGATATCTAGGTTTGGTTTTTTGATTTCTCAGAGCATGCTGGCCCCTGCAAGATCTGGTAAAGTCCATTAGCAGAACTCCTGATTTAATTTAATGGCCCAACCCCATTTCACCCTTTGCCCCAACCAATCAGCCCGGCCTAGGGCTAGGGTGTTAGAGCTACATGGCCCACTGTTATGAGAAAAAAATGGCAAGATGGCTTCACAAGTGACCACAGAAACCCACAAATGTGAGAATTTTCACTGCTAAAAAATTACAACTACTGTATTGTCTTGGTTTAATGTGGTTTCAATGTATTATATTATAGCTTTTCTTCAAAACAAGCATCGCTAGAAATTTGAACAAGAATCTGGCGAATATCTGACTTTAACTTCACATCACTGAAGAATTAGGGGGGGTGATAATAAATAATTGCCCCCCTCTTTGAAGGCGTATGATCCCTAAATGTAACTAAAGCCCAGCAGTGAGGAGCTGAACTTTCCCCTCCTCTGCTGTCACTGCAGACAGGCAGGGTCGCCTACAGAGCGGCGCTAGTAGCTGTTAATGAAGTGATGCTCTTTTATTAGAGGGTCTGTTCCATTTCAGAGGGAAGACTTCAACCACTACCCTTGTTCCAAGGGGCAAGGTGACATATGAAAACAAGGTAAAAAAAATGGGATTGGGCCAATGGAAGAGCCAAAGTGCTACTGGACGGTAGCTGTAAAACTGGGCTTTCTCAAAAAGAGGTTTGTAAATGGTTACGCTAACTGATGTTTTTGTATATTTGTATTTACTTTGTTGTTTTTTCCTGACAAAAAAAAGAAAAATTAGCTATAAATATAACTTTTCCAAGACTTATCCACTATACTGTATGTGGTATGTGAGTTTTTGCTCAGCCTAAGCCCAATGGAACCTCTTTACTACAAACTCCTGTCAGACCTGAAAACTGATCTGATAGGGAAAAAAGATACATGTTTATCTGAAATGACCATAGCATTTGATTATTTCATTGAGTATTGAAATAAAGCATGCTATTTCAATACTCACAAACCTCACAGGCTTGGACAAAGTGAAGTTTTAGGTCATGATAATGACCACAGAGAAAAAGATTGATGCTTTGCATCAGTGACACTGTGTGCCATTGTTTATTCACAAAACAATAAAAACTGGTCTCTTCTGAATTTGTAGAAACACTACAAACTGCCTATGAAATGTTCCAAATAAGCCAAGACAGTAACATGTCTTGTGACTTCATTCTTCACGCTGATCACTCTAACTATTGCATTGAATTGTCTGAAATGTTGGCCAATAACTGTCTGCACAGCTAACATGATGTGAGCATAAATCCAATTTATGGAGGTTGAAAATCTTCAGCAGCAGGAATGTTATGAAGCTCTGGAAGTTCTTCTGTATTTCTCCTGACAGATTTAAGAGGTAAGCAACCCCAGATTCGGTAATAGTCTGCTGTTAAAACTTGACCCAACCATAATTAGCAGCTGGGCTGAACATCTTGTTCTCCAAAGAGCCACAATACACAAGTGTGCCATGTCAAAAAGTTTATTCCATTCAGCTAAAAGCCCACTAATCAACACACCTGCAAAGGCATCCACACAAACTGCTAAACTTACCTACATGACTTAATTTTTAATTACGTGTTTACCAGATTTTTTATCTTCTTAACCTTCTAACTGCTGCTGTTGGTGCTTGATTCAAGTTAAACACAAGAAATAGAGGCACCAAAAGAGCACTAATGAATATCTACTGGTGGGCTTATGAAAGATGCTGTAAGTATCAAAAGTCTATTTGAAAGCATGTTGTTTGAAAGGATTGTGGATGAAATCATGAGTCTACTTAGCTGGACCGCATTATCATTTGTATATTATTATTATCATGGTTGCAGTGTTATGGGTGTATTCATTGAAATTGCCGTTTTGGCTTCTGCAATTAGTCTGAAATACTGAAAGGCTGAAATGAGTGTAGCTCATTTTAGCAGCATGTCAGCTTTTCAACAAGCACTTCTAATCACACCGAAGACTTCTCTTGTACACTTCATGTTCTCTGAGTCTCTGGATAGTAACTGGAACTTACACAAACTGGTAACTCCAAAGCATGTCCAAAAGTATCCAGACACCCCTTCTAATTAGTGAATTTGGCTACTTTAAGGCACACTCATTACTAACATGGATCTCCATACAAAAGCATTGTCAACTGAACGAGATGCTCTTGAGGCCTCTAGAGGTCACCCTGCCCAATGCCCAGTGTTGTCTAGGGCAGAGGTCAGTCAGAGTCCGGGCCTAGACGCTATCCTATGCGGACCTGGACCTATAACCAACATACTGTGGAGAATTATTTAATTTCGACACGGTGGTCCTATTTTAATCAGTGTAACATCTTCTTTAGCAGCCTGGGAGACTCACAGAACAAGCGCATGCATTTTAAATAACACACATTGTCACGATTGGCCCCTCCCAGTCTTCCATGTGCTTTCTTTGTTTTGATTCCTTCCCAGTCCGGCCCCCTTGTTTTCTCCTGGAGTTACACACGTGATGCTACGCAGCCAATCAGATCCGTGTATTACAGTTAGCACTGAGACTCGAGAGAGCGACACACACAGGGGAAGGACGAGGAAAAAAACAGCAGTCGGAAAAGAAAGTGAGTCAGAGGGAGGTTATTTCACATAGTTTTCTCTTTTTGGAGATAAATTAACAATAAATATTATTGAAATGTGACTGAACTGGACTTTATTTGATTTGATATTGAGTTGTTGACTGTATAAGATGTTGATATTCCTTCTAGGCTACTATAGTAAACAGTATATGGCACTGAGTCGTGATGTAAGTTAAACATTACGATGTTCTGGACCTTTGCTTGAGGATATTTTCTCTAGCTGAACTTTACTGAATTTTAATTAAAGACCCCTGGTCTAGGGGCTGAAAGCCCCCCAGAGTTGGGCTATGCGTTCTCTGGAGTGATGGAACTCTATGCAATATCTTGAGTTGGAGTTGCGTTTATGATCCAGAACTAATCCTTTTTACCAACTAAGACAGCTACACTTCTTATGACTTCAGATATTCTTTACAAAGTTACGAACCCCTAACAGTTGCACTGAATTGTCTGAAATGTTGGCTAGCTGTCTGCACTAGAGCCCAGCGTGCTGATATTATTGGCCGATATGAGCTTACTGCACATAAATCTGCACTGGCGTTTATAACAGAGGGTAAATGACAATTAATAAAGAAACCCAGAGACGAAAGACAACCAGTGTTGTCATTGTGTAATCTGTCCATCAGAAGGCACTCTGCAACTTCCCTGCTGGCAACTCATGTAGTTGGAATGCCATAAATCACAACAGTCAGCTGACCCAAACAATGTTATCTAGCTTATTTTTCAAATGTGTAGTGTGTGTTGCAAGGGCGCTATTTTGCTAGAGCACACTTTTGTTCAAAGTACTATTTTTGACAACAAAGCAAGTTTACTGTTAAGCTGCACTGTGTCATTATCTGGGTGAGTACTCTTAAATAACTACATACGCTGCTAGAAATGAAGGTTCTGTGCAGGTACGTGTTTCGTTCATTAAGGTACGAACACTGTAAGTGTTCCCTCAAAGGTACTACAGTGGATTTAAGGCCTGATTGTGAACCTTAAATCAGTTTTTCCAGGTGAAAAGTTGGTATTTGTACCTTTTCATAACCGAATGTTTTTAAACAACAGTAGAATAAAAGCCTGGAGGCGAGGCGGAGTGTGTGGAGTCAGTACAGCTTAGAACATATCATTTCAGTGGATTATGGTTCAGTTATGTTCCCTGACTAAAGGTACTGAGACGTACTTTTGAAGGGACCACCCCAGTGACAAGAGGGGCACTGATCCAATGAGTTTAGTACTTTTTTCTGTGTAAAAATGTTAAGCAAAAATGTTTGTTTATGTATGCACTGAGCTGGGATTACACTACATGACTTTTACCTCGATTTTAGCCCTGACTCTCAGTCTGGCCGACTCTGTGCTGGCTGGTTCTAGTCTGCAGACTTTTAGGTCAGTCAGAGTCAACAGTTGGAGAATAAATTGAGTCGTGTGCGAAAGGTGCAGACTGATTTTTTGCCTCCCAATAGCATTTCAGACCAGTCGTTTATTAAACAAGTTTGATTCTTTCAACCCGACTGTGAGCATAATGTAGTGTAAACTGATCAATGACTCAATCTGAACGGTTTCCAGCCAATGAAAACTGAGTTGGTTAGTGTATTGGGTAACACCTCTGCTTTCTATGCTGTACACTGGGGCTCAATCCCCGCCTGGGTAAACACCCTACACTATACCAATAAGAATCCTTGGGCAAGACTCCTAACACCACCTTCGCCTACCTGTGTAAAAATGATCGAATTGTAAGTCGCTCTGGATAAGAGCGTCAGCCGATATGTACGAGAGCGCGAAAGATGAAAATACAGGAAGTGAACAAAAAAATGGTGAAAGGTAACAAAGCCAATGAGCCGAATTTAAGACAGGAGCACAATCGAGTTTGTGTATATTTAAAACTCTAAAAAAACACCTCAGTGATCACAGCTTTATAATAATGACCCTCACTTAAACGTTTGCCTGCTGCTTCTTTACCGTGTCAACACAAAACAGCAGGAGCAGTAGCTGCTCCTTTTATTTGCGTCTCCTGGTAATGTGAGAGAGCGAGAGTTTGCGAGAGTTTGCAAGAGTTCGGTCCAGCAACAGCCTACATGCCGTTTAGTGTGCGATCCCCAATATTTCAGTCGCCCAAAAAATCAGCAGAAACCAGCTGTATAATGCGAGATGCCCAGTCTTTTATAATCTGCCTTTACCAGATTGAAGATATTGAAGGTGAAAACATTTACCAAAAACGCACCATCCCAGCATCATGGATACATCCCCGCATACTGTGGGGCAGCTACACTAATGGACATGGCTGACTTTAGAGAACCAGGGCCATGTGTATGCACATCTGGTTGCCTCAAACAAGTGTGAGTTCGTGTTTGTTTGGTGTTACATTTACAGGCCGCTCTATAACAAACACTGTGATTAACGGCTTGTGTTGGAGTGTTGGAGTGAAGCTAAGGTGAAACAGGACGGTGAAGCAAGCTGACATTCAGCTCTACGTTGGCTTCTGCAGCCCTCGTCCTCCCACCGCTCAGCGCTGAGGCTCCTCAGACAGGCCTGAGAGCGGCTCAGATTACAGTGCACGCGTGTGTCTGGAGGAGCTTCCATCTGGATCGCACTAAACTGAAAAATCAATGCAAAGAGCTTTGCCTGTTGAACAAACAAACACACGAATAAACTGCTGCTCCATGACCTTGGTGACTAGTCTCATGCCTAAATACAGCGACCTGGAGTTTTACTACAAGAAGCAGCTCAGCAGCTCAGCAGTGAACAACTGAGTGAATGAGCAGGAGCTGGAAGAATGGAGCAAGTATCCTCCTCCATTTCTTTCCTTCTGTCTCCTTTTTTGTTGCTCCTTTATTTTTTTGCTTTGTCTTTTTCTTCCTGTCCCTTTTCCTTTTTCTCTCATTTTCTTTTCTTTTGGTGTCTAGTTTTCTCTACCTCTACTTTCTCTCTCTCGCTTTCTTTCTTTTTCTCCCACACTGCGTTGCTTTCTACCTTAAACTCTTTTCTTTCTTTCTGCATTTTCTTTTTGTCTCTCATCTGTTTTTCCTTTTTTTCTTTCTGTATTGCGTTCCTTCTCTCCCTCTCTATATTTGTATTCTTTCTTGCTTTCCATCCTTCCTGACTCTCTCTCTCTTTCTTTCAATATTTCTTCTCTCGTTTTCTTCTCCTCTTCTTATATTTCCACTTTTTCTTTCTCATCTTTCCCCTTTACCTTTCTTTTTCCTTCTCCTTTCTTTCTCTCTTGCTTTCCATCTTTCCCTTGTGCTATATTTGTTCTCTTTCTTCCTTTCTTTTTTCTTCTTTTCTCTTTGCCGCCATTCTTTTTCTTTCTCTTCTCATTTTCCATTCATTTTTCTATTGATATTCTATAGTTTTCCTTCTTTATATTTTTGTTTTCTTTCTATCCTTCCTTTTCCTGTTTTTGTCTTTAGCTCTTCTTTCCTAATCTTTCTTTCCTTTTCTTCGCTTTATCTTTCCTCGCTCTTCCCTTCCTAGTTCCACTTTTCTTTTTACTTAGGTATTTTCTTTATCTCACTGCTTTTCTTTCTTTATCTTCTTTTTCTCCTTCTCTTTCGTTCTTCCCTTCTGCGTAATGACATGCTGCAGGTACTGTGGTCGATTTGCAGTAGAGTCCCTCTTTGGGAGAAGGTCAGTCCTCCGCCTCATCACTCTGGCCTGTGGTGGAAAGAATCTGCATGGCTGGAAAGCACAGCCTCATGAGCAAAAACTCTCCTTTATTTATCCAAGAGGGATTACGAGCAAGCGGAATATTTCCAAGCTGGCGCTTTGTCAAGACCGAGGATGGGAGAGGAGCGGCGGTGCAGCAGGAGTTTGTCCCAGAGCTCCTTTATTGATCAGCGCTACAGGTTCGAGCTGAGGCCAGAGCAGGAAAAACATCTTTTTTCCTTCTCCTTCTGTTTTTTAACAGGAAATCTACATCCACTCAGAGCAAACTGTGCGCCAAATAAGATGATTATGGTGTGATGTCATCGGTTTCCTGTTTGGTGTGAAGACGTTTTCCACGTGGGGTTAATCAGGCAGCTGAGCAGCTCAGACAAGGAGTGTGTGCAGCGAGTGTGTGTGTGTTAGTGCTGAGAAATACACTGGAGCAAAAATGAGCAGTAATGAAATTTTACCACAGACACTGAGTTAAGGAAAAATAAAAAGATCTGTAAACACAATCACCAAAAGCATAACACAACTGAAACGTATTAGATTATTACATAATCGCCTGTTCACAATTATTTGAGCTGAATGCAATTATTTTCTACAGTCGGGAGATTTCAACTACACGCTTGCGTCTCATTGTGAATTGAGTTCTGTTTTTTTATTATTAAGGAAAACAGAAAAGTAGCAGTTCAGGTGCTACTGCACCTTTAGAGGGCAGCAGAGTGTAATGTTTGTTTACTTGAGCTAAAGCTGTGCTCATCGCCAGTTGGGAGCAACTAAGGCTGTGTTCAGACTAGAACCACATCTTTTACGATGACTGTACGCACTGTGATTTGCAAGGGATCAGAGCATATTTGTGTGTGTCCAGACATCACCAACCCACCTGCATGAGCCGTCGTGGCAACTATGTAGGCATCTGTAACTATGGCTACACTGGTGACGCAGACAGATGCAGGACAGATGGAGGTGCATCATATCACCCTCCAAACTCCTCAACATTCACTGGCATAAGCATGAATCTTTGGTGCTGCTCCTAAATTCTAGCAGTTCCATCACTCTGGATTTGACATGTTTAGTGACGCAAAAGACACTCTGAAATCCGATTTACGCAGCCAGTCCGAGGCGCATCTGTAAAAATCCAGTTGGAATCTCATTTAAAATCACCTACGATGTGGTTTGGATGTGATTTTCAAAAAATACATTTCATGAGGTTTCTTGTTATCCAGACTGTCAGGAATCTATATGGATACAATGTGTGAATGCCATAAATTGGATCGGGACTGGCAGTCTGAACGCGGCCTTAGTCTCAACAGCTAGGAAGCAAGATTGCTAATTTGGCCTCTTTAGGCTAAAATTAAATTAAAATACTTGCAAAGAAAAAAAGTCAAACTGTTGATCACAATTATTCATGTGCCTAATGAAATGAAAATTTTGAAAAAAAGAAAAATTAAAAATGACATGATTATGTAATTTTCAGTGTTGACGCTGATCTCCTTAATATCTCTGTGATATTAAATGGTTTTTGTTGCATGATATTGAAATTTTCATATATAAAATTTTAATTAACGATTTGTGTCCCGATTGGCCCCTCCCAGTCCTATCCATGTGCTTTGTGTTTTGGATCATCCATGTGCGTTTGTTTTGGTCCAGCCCCCTTGTTTGTTGACTCCACCCCTGATTGTTTTCACCTGTCCCTCGTTATCCCTGTTTTATAAGCCCTGTGTTTGCCCCTTGTCTTTGCTGGTCTTTGTTTGATCATGCTGTTTGTTTGATGTGTTTGATGTGTTGTTTGAACCTGTTTATTGTCTGTATATCGTTCTATCCATGTTGGCTCTATGACCCTGGACCGTTTTGACCATGACCCTGGATTTGCCCATGATAAAAGTCTTTAAAAAGTGCTTATCTCATCAGCACGTGTGTCCGCCTCCTCGCTCCCCGTCACAATTTGTCTTTTGTTCTTTGCATCTATTGTAATAAGTCCATACAAGCCTGAAGAGCCCAAATTAGCAGATTAGCTATTATGCTTTCTAGCTGTCAAAACGAAGGCTGTGTTCTACCAGACAACAATCGCCATTAATCCTGTGCTATCTCACTTTTGAGCAATAAATCTTCCTATGGGACAACACAACCAACGTTATTATATTTCTGCTCCATTAAACCTGCAATCCGCACAGTCATTAAACCTAAATGAGCAAATATGCATCAGAAAGAAACAACAACAAGGGGAGCCCTTAAAATGATCAGAGGATAAGAAAAACAGTGGTTGGTTAGTGTAGTGGTTAACACCTCTGCCTTCTACACTATAGACTGGGGTTCAATCCCCACCTGGGTAAGCCCCCTACACTATACCAATAAGAGTCCATGGGCAAGACTCCTAACACCATCTTCGCCTACCTGTGCAAAATGATTAAATTTTAAGTCTCTCTGGATAAGAGCATCAGTCAAAATGCCGTAAATGTAAATGTAAAAACGCTCAGTGCGGCAGGATGAAGCACTATTATTATTAACCGTGACTATTTCTGGTATATAAACTCACACAAACGTTAGTGGACCTCAGAGAGAAAGAAGAAAAGTGAAAATGTTGAATTGTGGCCCTTTAAAATGGAAGCGTATCTGATTGGTCAAACGGAGAAATGAAAAGATTCCAAATATTATTGTTTTTAACTCATTCAAGCCAACAACTGAAGTTAGAACGGTAAGAAGAAATGACAGAAACTGCTCTAATTGATCTAAAGTGATGGCATTTTATAAAGTTCTACGCTGGTTGAATATCTAACCGCTGGCATTTAATTTTTCGTGATTACATTTTAATGCTTTTATTTAATCATATTTAAAATTTTAAATCATGTTACATGTTTTGTTAAAAATCTGTAGACATGTGAGCAAAAGACTGAATGTAATGTGATCAGTTAAAAGATTAAAAAACTTTTTATCCATGATCGATTTGAAAACCTTCATATTTATGCTCAGGCAAGCACAGAGAACATATAACCAAAGGAAATGTGAGATTTCAGATATGGACTAATGGGTTAAGTATGAGGCGTGGTGGGCAGTGCTGTCGCCTCACAGCAAGGGGGGCCTGGGTTCGATTCCCCGGCCGGGCGACCGGGGTCCTCTATGTGTGGAGTTTGCATGTTCTCCCTGTGTCTGCGTGGGTTTCCTCCGGGTTTTCTGGTTTCCTCCTACAGTCCAAAGACATGCAGTCAGGCAAATTGGACATGCTAAATTGCCCCTAGGTCTGAGTGTGTGTATGACTGCATGTCTGTCTGTCCTGCAATGGACCGGCGACCTGTCCAGGGTGTGTCCTGCCTTCTGGCCGATGACCGCTGGGATAGGCTCCAGCTCCCCCAACCGCATTTTTAAAAAATATTTAAATGTTTTGCTTTTGAGCATGTGCTGTTTTCACCACAATTATTTTTGGAGTTGAAAAATTGTCTTTTGGATACTGAGGCTAGGGCTAAGGTTAGGGCTAGGTTTAGGTTTAGGTGTAGGATTATTCAGAGCTCATGGATGTCCTCATATGCATAGCAAGGCAAATGTGTGTGTGTGTGTGTGTGTGTGTGTGTGTGTGTGTGTGTGTGTGTTTAATGAGCAGTTTGTGGTGTGGAGAGCAGGTGAGTTTGTTTGCACATGGTGTAATATAACTTCAGTATCAGATCTCCTCTCCAGCAGACGATACAACAACGCTCCACCCAGCACTGTACACACACACAACCCTCATAAGTGAGATCATTCCTCATGTTTACAGCTTCATGCGCACCGACACACACAGATACACATGCATACAGAGAGAGTGAGAGAGAGAGAGTGAGAGTGAGTCCAGGTCATGTGTAAAACAAAAACAATGAGCTATGTGTTTTATCTCTGCCAGTTGAGCACAGATCATGTTACAAAAGAAAAAAACTGCAGTGCGTTGCGCCGCAGGCCTAACCGCTTGTTCTAACAGTTAAATCTTTGTCAGACACAGCGAAAGCCCACAGTGAGCACGTCTCTTTCTCAGGAAGCCTACCACACAACTGCTCTGGAGCGTCCACTGGAGCGACTACAGAGAATTATGCCACGTTTCACCAACACAAAGCTTTCTGTCCAGCTCCTAACTACTGTTTTAAAGCTAGATTACAGAGCAGTGGTCTTCAGGCTAAGTTTAGTAAGGATCATGTTTACATTGCAGCATGTCTCTCTCTCACATCTGAACACAAACTGCTGTCCAACCCTCAAAGGACTTCTACATGGATCTGCATCCTGCGGGCTTTGTGAAATTTGCACTAGAGCAGGGGCATCCAAACTTTTTTCAAAGAGGGGCCAGATTGCACTGTGATAAAATACCTGAGGGCCGACAAATTATTCACAGATGACTCAAAATATTACATTTTCAAAAATATCGGCACACAGAATCCATGCTTTCTGTGAGCGACTGTGTTTCCTATCACTGTGTACAAGACGCACGAGGCTTCTTTTATTGCTGGATTGTTCATTCAGAGCAGTTAGGATTAATAAGTGCTTATAATAAATAATTTAATTGTTTAAGAGTAAAAACAGAACATGTCTGATGTATTAATCCTAAATTTCCTTCGGGATCAATAAAGTATCTATCTATCTATCTATCTATCTATCTATCTATCTATCTATCTATCTATCTATCTAATCATTTTCCTATTCACATGTTTACTAATAAAAATATATAATTTGTGAGACAATCTAAACAAAAACCCATAGATTTTTGGTTTTGTTAGCTAAATTTCTTTACACGTCAAATAAACAAGTGCAGCCACATTTTTATTCAACCTTAATGGGTTAAAATTTACTGAACTACTGAATTTGGTCTGATAAGATGATTTCCATCTCGCCAAAATTGCCAGTCCTCAGTGTTTAGTTGGAGCTTTATGTCTGTAGTCTCGACTAAATGTCATTCACTGAGTAAAGCTGCAGGTCTGGTCAGCTGCCACCATCAGGTGAAAGGAGGAACTGTAACGTACTGGCTGGTGGGCTTATAATACACTGTAAAACAGAAGCCAGCAGCTATTTAAAATCTGTCTGTGGGCCGCTTTTGGCCCTGGGGCCGGACTTTCGACTGCTGCCCCACGCCAGTGATGTAATCTTGTAGTCAGCAGAACATGAGGACTGTTATATGAGATCCTGTCCTATGCAGATTTAGTGTGTAACTTAGTTGCTGATTTCTGAATAAAATGTAAGTGTTATATGTCTATTATATGTGTATGTGCTGTGCTTTATATATTCAACCTAGAAACTGACTGTTCTGGTTGAGTTTCAGTGTTTAATTCTGAGCAGCCCATTTCAGATTTTCCACAATTTCGCCTAAATAAAAGAGCAAAAATAGCCCTGCCTAATTACATTGAAGTTCGAAGGAGTGTTTCAGCTTGGACTGCTTTGAAATGACTTAACGGCAGACAATGAGTTTCAGTAAGGACAATACTTAAATGTTCCACACTGATTTTCAGACTTTGAGACACATTTACTTAAAACAATGGGATCTAACTGCTCACCATGTGGCCAGGAGGGGCAGGGATGCAGTCTCACCTCCTGTTCTAAAATGCAGGGGTGTGGCTAAAAAAGGCTCCGCCTTATTATCTTTGGGTTTTGGTAGTGATATGAAACCGGAGGCAGGATGTAGGTCTTTTGAATAGTGTGGATTCAGGGAAGGTATTATGGGCCACCAGGTAATAAAGGTCACTTTAAGTAGCTGCTGATGTTTCTTAGTGTATTTTTTCTTACTATTCAAAAGAAGATTCTGTAAATAGGCAAAAAAATTCAGCTTCATCTCTCAGGTCCATTAATGTGTGTTCAATATTATTTAATGCACCTTGCCAATTATCCTATATGACCTGGTCCCATAATACTCGAATCCATACTCATTAATGCTACATAGAGCCGCAACAATTAATTGATTAGTTGTTGACTAATGTTATTGTTATTCAGCAATTAACTGGTTTGAGTAATTATTTAAGAAATGTAAACAATTCTAAATCCTGCTTCTTAAATTCGAATATTTTCGGGTTTCTTGACTCCTCTGTGACATCAACCTGAATATATTTGGGATGTGGATTAAAAAAAGACATTTGAGGCCATCATCTTGGGCTTTGGAAAACACTGATTGACATTGTTCACCATTTTCTGACTTTTTACAGAAAAATCCACGAATCGATTAATCGGAAAAAATTGTCAACAGATTAATCGACAATGAAAATAATCATTAGCTGCGGCCCTGATGCTATGATGTCGGCTTGTTAACTGAACTGGGTTGCCCCACCTAGGAAAATGTTCACCATCCAGCACTTATTTAGGCTTTAGGCTACAGCGCCGCTCCCTCTGTCTCAGCAAATAAAGCACTCTGATACTGAAATATGGCTGTTCCCACAGGGACTCCTCTGCCCGTGGCCCTGGTGCAGAGCGCTGGCTGATAAGAGCCTCTAGAGGTGTCCATATCAACAACGGAGCGGGTAGGAAAGAAAACAAAAACCGCTCAAGCTAACAGGAAGTCCTGCATATTGACAGGAAGCGAAGAGCGTGGACAGTTTCAATTCTGACAGGCCTTATCTGATCAGATATATCAGCCTGTTTTTATTCCACAACTGACCAGCGGACAATAGGAAACATCACTGCGCCCAAACCGCCGGCGAAGGGGGAAAAAGAGCCAAAACAATTCAGAGCAAACTCTGTTACTGACGAACCGCCTCAAAAATATCGCTTATTCCCGTTTAATCACCATAATGATGAATGCATCATGGAGAGAATGGCATAAGCCAAGGGACAGCAGGTAGCTATGGCGACAGTTGGAGGGGGCAGACAGAGCGAGAGAGAGACAGAGAGATGACAGCAGGAGTAAAATCCTCTGTTATTGGCATTGACTGTTGAAATCCTGAGAGGCCCTATTGGATGAAGTGCTCGCTCTAGTCTAGGACACACAGCTGCATTTGAGTGAATGGCCCTCATTGTAAGCACATGGAAGTGTACAAGCATGTACAGTTTTGCATTGTGACATCTCGCTATATGGCCATGTCTCTGACCATGGCCTTTGGGCCTCGCTCAGTGTAGCTCTTCAGGGCATGAATAGAGCAATTCATTAGCCGATATTGAACAGATCAATCATTTAAATGGCTAATTTCCTCGTGCTGTAATGAGATTTGCCTTAATTAGACTGAAAATCGCGCAAGTTACGACATCCTCCATGTCTCCACTGTCACAAGGAGACGAAAAACGTTCTCGAAGCTTAAAGTCAACATGACTCAGACGTCGTAACATTATCATTCTGATGTACTTCTGAGGGAAACATGGAATAAGGGAGGTTCACTATAAGTCGGGGGTGGTAGAAAGAGGAGGTAGAACATGCAACTGCTGGTTAATATTATCTTTCCCCACTTGCTGGAGCGCAGTGACATAATCATAACTCAGAAGACATCCTTAAGACAGGCAAAGTTGGGCATTTTAATGGAAAATCATGAGAAAACAAGAATTCTGTCTCTGATTTTGATTTGCGGTTGACTTTACATACTAATATAATGAGATTTTTTTAGAGATGGTACAATACATACTGGTACTGGCCCTATTTTCCTTTTTTAAAAACCTTTAGCTATTTATAAATGCAGCGATTCACTTAAGATATCTTAAAACATGCTATCATGCTCAAACACCCTACTGCCCCTCAGGAAGAAACACACAGATAGCAATGTGAGCATGTGCTATGTCAAGCCAAATTTAGGTAGCACTTTTAAATAAGACTACCCTTAAAATGGGTTTATGAATGGTTTAAAAACTATTATTAATCAGTTAATGCAAACCAAAAATCATTAAGCTGTTACGACACATAAATAAAAAGGGAAACAGTGACTTGCTGTTCGCCTAACATTAAACACACATTCATCTATGCTGTGAAAGCTCCACTGGTTACTGATCTTACTTTGTCTTTTTTCATCAGTCAGCATTAAAACGGTCAGCTCCCTCTCATTTCGTCACTGTCCAAAGAAAACCACGTATCTCCATTTTTGTCGTTTTTTATTTTACGACTTCATTTCATCACACCAGTTGTCTTTTACGTTGTGTGAATATTTCTTGACGAATGGACCGATCGTAGCGCTCTAAAGTCACTTGAAATAAAATCTCTTTACATTAACTTAAATTGAAAGGTAGGAGTGTTTTCGCCCTCTCCTGTAAAGTCATTATTTTGGAGATACTTGTCTTTTCTTGGACAGCGACGACGTTCGTGTTCATCAAATATAACAGCTCACATCTGCCTTCTTTATTAGTGTTACAACTGCTTATTCACACTTTTTACATGTTTATAAACTAATTAATAATCATAATTAACATAATTTAAACCATTCATAAACCCTTTATAAGAGTAGTCTTTATTATAAAGTGGTATGCAGATTTGTTACTGGATTAGAGTCGATTCATTTATTTTGTTGACTAAATTAGAGGATTAACTATTTTAGGCTGATATCGGCCCCAGTAATCGGGGCAGTATCGGGGCAGTCGTGGGCTGGAGGTTAGGGAACTGGCCCTGTGACTGGAAGGTTGCTGGTTCAATCCCCAATGCCGATAGTCCGTGACTGAGGTGTCCTTGAGCAAGACACCTAACCCCCAATTACTCTCTGGGCGCCGTGGATAGGGCTGCCCACCGCTCCGGGCAAGTGTGCTCACTGCCCCCTAGTGTGTGTGTGTGTCTATTCACTAGTGTGTATGTGGTGTTTCACTTCACGGATGGGTTAAATGCGGAGGTGGAATTTCCCCGTTTGGGGGATTAATAAAGTATCACTTAACTTAAGGATACGCCATCTTCAAGATTTACAAGAAGTCAGGATGGACTACACATCACGTCTATTGATGATGATCACACAATGCAAAAAGCAGCATGGAGTGTAAGCCTGATGTGACAGACAATATAACACACAAACATCATCAACAACATGAAAAAAACTCTCCAAAACAATGAAAATGAAAAATATTCTTAACTTTGAGCAGGAGATAATGGAACATAGGTCTGATTGTGGAGCATTTATAATGTGTATATATATTCATTGTAGAACTTCAACACAGTGCAAAGAAAAGCTTGCATCTTCATATTGTATACAAAAATAAAAAAAGCAAAACAAAGTGGACACACGGGTTTGTATGAACTCAGTATTCTAGCAGAAAAAAAGGGAAAAGCTCCAAGCAAGCACTAAGTGCTGTTTAGTTTGAGAGGATGAAGCCTTATGGTGCCTTTAACTACTGTAAAGGAGATGGAGCAGGATTAGCTGGCTGGTTGAGCCAGAGCGAACGCACACACAGGCGCGGGGAGAGAGGGGAGTAAACTGGCTTTCCGCTGAGTGATTTGCTGGGTTTGAAGTTAAAGCAGATGATATAGTAATCAGCGCCCTGCCTGAGCTCAGCCGGCCTTAACCGGGCACAGGAGTGCCTCTCGCCCACGTGGCACAGAGCACCAACGGACTTAGCCGTCCCTCGCGGCATGCACGCTCTGATATGCCCTTAAAAAGGTACTGCGGTGTACGTGCGCGAATTAAAAACGAATAAAAGGTCACTGGGAGTAGGCAGGCCCAATTCAATTAAAATGGCCCAAAATCCATCGCTTTCCTAATTGGAAAATTAATAAGCATAGCGTGCTTATAGCCACAGTGGCATTTCTCTCTTTTTTTTCTTTTCTTTTTTTTTAAAACATCAAAAGTCTAAAAATGCTTAATATTTAGGCTCTATAAAAAGGCCACAGCTTTGCATATGAGTTACAATACTTAGTGAGAAGTGTTTGGGATGGAGCTGCTAGCCCTCCGTGGGCTAATGAAGTCATCTTACAGAGCATTAAAGCTCCTTTTTAATCTGGCTTTACTGAGTCAGCCTACTGCCGCGTAATGCCGCAGGCTTAAGCTCCTGCACTGACACACTGCAAATGTTCGGCGTGGAGGACTTTGTATTGCAGGTAGATAGGCCCGCAGGCCCAGACATTCAGAACTGTCTAGCGTGAGCTGAGCAGCAGTGACGCATCTGCCGTTCCCCTCCATCTCCACGCGTCTTGCACAAAGAGATTACAGGCGCACCATCCATCAGGAAGTCGGGAAAGTCACTGCAGTTAGCGGACGGTCGTTAAAAAAGCGATAGAGGAATACGCGTTTTCCCAATAATGTGGAATGGCTGATATCGAGTACCGATCAGATATTTTAATTTCTGTCGATAATTTAGCTGGCAGGCTCACACTTCAAGTACTTTTAAGTTCAATCGATCGATCAATCAAGCTTTATTTAGTCTTGGAGAACATTGAGGGTGCCCCTCATTTACAATGTCGCCGAGTTACCGAAACTTATTTAGGTAAGACCTGCTAGGCTGCCAGTTATTTTAAAGAGAGTAAAAGTTCTTCATTTCAGGATGTGCACTGAGACATTTAGTTCATTTGGACTTGCAAAAGCTGCCAACGTTTGAACACCCCCGGTTAAACTACACTTATTATCCTCTACAGAGAACTTAAATATGGCATTCTTCTCATTTCAGTGCACAATTTCTGTTTGTTTATTATCTTGCTTTATCATGTTTACCATATCGACCTCTATTAGTTTATCCTACTGGGAAAAAAAAAAATGACACAAAATGAAAAATTTTGCACAGGCCACATTTTATGTTGTAGTGTTTTTCCCAGCACATTAAATTCAGCAAACAGGAATTGTAGGTTAAAATGTGCAGAAACGTGTTTTCGAGGGCGTCTGAACTTATTTTCACTTAGGAAATCAACAAAACGTCATTTGAACAGGGGCGCCCAAATTTTTGCATACGACTGTATCCTACTTTTGTATTTCGAGTTACTCTGACATGCGTCTTTTTCTCAGCAACACGCTGTTCATCTTGCTATTAAATGCATAACAGCTACGTGACTAGTTTAACCTTGTTTTGACAAAAGGCGGCTATCTTAACTCGCACTGCAGATATTACCGTCACCATCAGGCGCTTTTAATTTTCCGCTTTTAAACAATTCCACATTGCAAGCATTTATAACTCGTTAACTTCTGAAAAATGCCTTAGTCCTGTAAATTCTGCTTGCATAAATAGAGCACAATGAGGTAAAACAGCCGAAAGAGTGGATGTGGCTATAGAGCCGCTAACAAGTTCGTTAAAGAAGACTGGGAACGTTCATGAGAAGCAGTTTTACTTCTCGTCGAGCCAAGTCTCAGTATTTTTGTTGAAGAGGCCTGTAGTTTTTCAGAACTCATTCAGTGAGATGTGCTCTACCTGTGTGTGACAGAGAGAGCGTGGGAAGAAAAAGAGATTGCCATCTCGCCACGTTTGACCGCGCACGACAACTCTCCCTTGTCAAACAGACAGGACATGATCCAAGGCAGCCACCCCGTTTGTTTTACAGTGGTCACCAGCCTTTAACAGGCCTGTCATCCTTAGCAGAGACATCTGGAGAAAGGACCAAAACAGAAGCTCTGCACTAGGAAACTGTGTCACAATGCACTCAGGATACATATAAACACACACATCTATAGCGTATTTGTTCTACAAATGAACGGAAATGCACTTTAAAACATAGTAATTACTGCAAAAGTTCGGACACCCTACTACTTAAGCATCCACTTCAGCAGATATACCACCCTGCAGCCACCTAAGAGTTCTCCTATCCCTGTTTTGGGAATTTTTACTGTCCACTCTGTCTTGCAGAACTGTGATATTCTTGGGTCATCTTAAGATCTACCCATAGATTCTACAATAATTTCAAGTCATCTCTTTAATCTCATCTCCTTCATGTTCCCAAAACGTTTACTTAAATACTCAATAAACAAAACATAACATATAAAATACCTTAAGCGTCTATATTGTAGTATTTAAAACCGATTTGTGTAAGTTTCAGAACTGTACATACTGCCATTATGTCTTTACCAGACAGGAGCACTTTGCAGTTCTAAAGTTATAGACTGTCGTCCATCTGTTACTCTGATACTTTGATATACTGTTCTTCAAAGGTCAGGACCCATACAGGACCACCACAGAGCAGGTACTATTTGGTGGTGGAGTGTCAGTGTGTGTTGAATCAGACACAGATTTAGCGTCTCAGGGTCACTGCTGGACTGAGAATAGTCCATGTAACAGCGCATGACACACTAACATGCTAAGTCCTGTGGGGGTCCTGACCATGGAAGAACAGGGCAAGAACATGGCGACTTTACAGGAGATGGAAAAATTTTACTTCACTTTTAATGTAAGTCTATGGAACCAGATGTGTTTCCAAGTAATTTTGGGATATTTCTTTTGGGCCATTTTCTATGAAATTTACAGACAATGTACAGAACAACAGGTAATTTCAAATGATGACAAAAATTGAAAAACACCAAAAATGGAAATAAGAGGTTTTCTTCCGACAGCAGCTCTCTCTCTCTCTCTCTCTCTCTCTTTATATATATATATATATATATATATATATATATATATATATATATATATATATATATATATGATGGACATCCCTGCTATGGTTGATGGTTATCTTCGTTTATCTGTTCACACTTAACAAACATCAGAAATTCTAAATACCATCCTGCGTATGGTGTATCGGTAGAAATGTCTTTTGCCACAACGCTCGCCCCTAAAAACACCACTTGACTGAAAGTTTTTCGTTATCTTTAAGAGATTTTAATCTAAAGGCTTTAATGCTTGGAATTTGTTTTAAAGATTAACAGATATTAAACAATATTTTTTTAAATACTTACCGAACAAATACTTTCTAGCTGCAAAAAATCCAATTTATGAGCTGCATGACACAAAGCCAAGAGTGTGTGCGCAAAGTTGCATCAAGGCAAGTCAATGTAAGACATGAGCTCATTTTGATTCATTTAACAATTTTGGCCACCACGAAATCACCCTTGAGTTGTTTCGTAGTCATTAAGTGTCTATAGTTCCTCTGAAACGTGGAAAACAGTAAAAAAATGAGGAAACCGCTGAACAGGACAACACCTGAATAAACAGGTGTGTTCAAACTATTGACTGGTCCTGTGTATACACATCTTGACATACATCTGAACATATAAACCTATATATAATCTGACTGATGTAACCTGCTGTGCATTTGGATAATGCCATGAATTCCAAATGGTGAGATTAATCCCTTCACCCGTGCTGGTGCGCGCGCATGTGTGTATATAAATAAACATCACGCACTTCTCTATTTCCTCTGCTCATTCAGAGTAAGCACATATCCTTCTTCATAAATACGTTTTTTTTTTTTTATTTATTATTTTCTTTGCTTTTCCCGGCGCAGGACATCAGGCCTGATGCTCATTTGCATTTAGATTAGCTGGTTAAAGTGACAGGCTCCCTGTGGTGGCAGCTTCCTGAATCAGTTTGGCACTGAAGAGAACCCAGGCCAACCATGTCAATGGCTACTGCCCAGATAAGAGGCGGGGAATAACTTCTAGGAGACAAATCGATCCGAATCTCGTTTCATCCGGCACAGATGTGACCGCACAGCAGATGAAAGAGCCGTGGAACCGCAGCCTGAACCTCAGAGATGAACGTCAGAAAACATCAGCATTCAAAATGACCTGCGATTATTTCTGAGCAGTTTGATTAGCATGCTTTTTCTAATCTTCAGACAGATGTTTGCCTCGAACATAATCCATAAAAAATGCAGTTTGAAGACTTCTGCTAGCCTCTAAACGTGCCTCAAATCATTTTAACTCTGCCGAGGCAGAAAAGCTCTGTGCAAGATAAATAAGCCAAAAAAGGAAATATTATTCTTTGAAATCTGTGAAAATGAAGAAGCTTCAAAAGCCAGAAGAGACATGGAGAAAACAGGGATGCACTGATATGGGAATTCCTGGCCGATACTGATATTTTTCATGCATTACCCTGATTTGGATGGGATTTAATTTAGGTGGGATTCATCAGGTATGAATTGGGTCATTTCAGGTAATTTCCTCCACAGGTGCTACTCTGTGATTTTATTTCCGTCCAGATTTCCCACGCCAGTGTTCTCCTCCATCCTCCCCTGAGAAAATTAGGCCCAGATTACCTACTGTTTTTGACGGAATTCAGTGTTCTGACAGTTTTAGTCCCATTGTCGCAATGAAAAGAAAAAGCTTTTAACCACGACTACAGTCACATTCAGTCTTCTACTGCATCCTCTCTACACTGGGAGAGTATTAGCAGTAGAAGATCCAGCAGGGTGACTCAAAAGGACATTGTAATGGCAATTAAAGGGCATATAGCACTACTTTATATGCGTAATATCATCGACTTTCATTTTCTATTATCACATGACCGTGCATGATGCAAGCATCCGGTTTCATGGAAAATACAACCCACTAGAAACTCGCTCATCCTGCGGTAATATTATTTTAGCATAATAGCCCAGCATTGCCTAAACCAGGGATTGGCACCCCCAAATGTTAAGATGAGCCATTATGTCCTTTCAACAAAAATCAATCCACTGTGGGATCCTCAACATTTGGCTGTAAATATGTCTCAGTATGTTCTGATGTATTTGTATAGGCAAAAAAATATACATATAGACAAGAAACGCAGACTTACTTTGCTCTGCTTTAAGCTTTAGCTCAGCTATAGCCTCTTTTCTCACATCTCCAGCAGGAAACTTTTCCGCTTTTTTGAGTTTTCCCATTCCACCTTAATTAACCAGATTAACCAGAATGTTGCACCATTTAAGGTGGAACGTGAACTATTCAAGCTGAACTATCCAAGTTCTTAAATCTTTCTCTTCGCCTTTTCGTTTGCTACTAGCTAGGCAAGACTGCTGTCTGTGTTGCTATGGTGACCAGCCGTCTGCGCTGATCTTCAGGGTTAAAGGGTGAATCAGCAGTTCTACACTAACTCCAGCGTTTAAGACCATTTATTGTTAAACTGTGCTGAACAATCAGCAGAGCTTCATTTTACTGTAAAGGAGGATTATTTTATTATTACCAAAAAATCTAAATCATGCTGTGGAGCCGCAACAGGGCAGTAAAAGAGCCGCATGTTGCTGAGCCCTGGCCTAAACCTTCCGCTCTTCAGGAATACAACAGACGCATCATCAGTTATCAGCTTGAAACGTCAGGAAAATCTAAACTATAAATCTCCTGAAGCAATTTTCTGCAAATACCAATATGATTCAGATGTCATCACGCATCCTTATTAAAAAATTCAGGAACCTGCGGTGCCTGTGATATACTGGTGCCCATTCACAACTGTTCACACAGGGTCTCTACTGGAGAGGCAATCACTTTAAGTACATGCACAAATCACACCCAGTCATCTGTTCATATATTATGTGTCCACAGAGACACAATAGTTAAGGGGCTTATATTTTGTGCGCCTCTTGCCCTCCCACCCACCCCAACTCCACTGTAAATCATCGGCGGTCTGAGCAGACGCTTTTAAAGAGCCGATCCTGTTGAGACCTGGCCAGAGCGGCGAATAATCAATGTGCACCATGCTGCTAGCACTTCTGAGATCTCTTTCTCTCTCCCCAATTCTCCGTCTCGCCATCTTTTTCTCTCTCTCCTTTTCCCTCTGTCACTTTCCCTTTCTTGCTCCCTCTCTCTTTCACCCCTATCCTCGATCTCTCCCCTTTCTCTCTCTTTCTCTACCTCCCATTTCTCTCTCCCTCTCTCTTCTGTAAGTGGTACGTTGGCACTGAAGGCTTGAGCACTTCTAGCGAGGCTCAATAAAGCGAGCTGATGGAATGGTCCATCTTCCAGATTTCCTTCAATCAAATTAAAAAACATTACAGCCGAGCTGGAAACGATCGGGTCGCCGTGGCGTTGGGCTGCTGCTCGGGCCCGGCTCACTCATTACCAGGGGACAGGAGTAGTAAATACCCAACGTAGGCAGTCGCTGAGGGAAGTCAATGCTCCAGAACGGCCATGATGCAAGCAACCATTAGCAAGCTAATAAAATAATTGCAGTCACATGGTTCGGCTTGTAAAATCAGCAGTGGCGTGAATGTGGATGGAGGGAAGATCTAAAGATCAAGGCAGGTTAAACACACAGGTGAGTGTACTGGCCGCCTCCTGCTCGCATCTGCGCTCTCTTGCTGTCTGAAGCTGCTGCAATAAAACAGCTTTTTACACACAGCAGTAATGAACTCTGGACTGCAAGGGAAAAACCAGCCTCCCACAACCTCCACCGGCACCACAAGCACTAGCCAGGGCCTTACGCATTCAATACAGTATCAAACACTTGTAAACACGAACATGTTTACGTCTCTTGTTTACTGTCTTTCATGGAAACCACCTTCAATGATCAAAACTAGGCATCCAATCAGAGTAAAATGGACAGAGATGGGGGAGGGGCTTATTCCACACATATATTCACACTCAAATAACTGGGCTTTTTTCCCCGAAGTCATATAAATTGTAGGGATTTGCTTTTTTTTTTTGCTTGTATTGCGAGACTATAGCACAGCAGACATTAAAAAGGTTCTATTTCATCGGTTTCACTTTATTCCGATAGTCCTCTATAGATTATCTATAGACTATCTAAAGACAGTTCAAATTGTTAACAAACTATCTCTTAAAACTCAGTGGATTGTAAACAGTGGTGGGGTTAGGGTGAGGATTTGGACCAGGGTGAGGGTTGTGTTTCGCTTTTGGGTTGAGGTTAAGGTTAGGGTTAGGATTAAAGCCAGATTTACAGGCAAACAAAATTATGGTCAGTTTAGTAGACATTTAGTTGAATGTAACTTTAAAGTATCTACGAAGCATCTAAAGTGGACTACCCAAATAAAGTGTTACTCGAGATGAACCAAACTGCATAGCAAAGAAAATCGAAGCCACTTTCAGCCTTTTTTCATTTTTTTCATCACAGATTTTTCGAGGTAGGAACGTCCTGAAGTAGTTTCTACAGGACACAGCGCTGCATTTAACATGGAAACAGCAGCAAACATCAACTATACATCTTCAAGCACAGGACAGCAGAGAAAACAGACCAGCTGTTGGACCACAGCAGCAGTAAGAGTGTTGTGTGTGTTTTTATCAGTGCGCTAATAATTAACAATAATACTACAGTAAAACATCCACAAAGAGTAATAAAACTGCAGCCAACATGCAGAATAACGTCTCTGCAGAGTCAAGACATTTAAAACATACAAAACACTAAAAACTGAATCAGCTGGATTGAAAATCCGGCACATTCAGGCAAGCTGACACTTTAACATTACGTGAACTACATACTTGATATGCAAACAGCCCCTCGCTGTTGAAAAATGGTGTAATCCGGTTGACCGCTGAGTTAAATCGAGCCAGTTTAGGGCTGGCTATTGTTTACAGAGTGAAGTGTGATTCAAAATACCAGTGAAGCGGCAATACGAAATGAAGTGAGTAAGACACTTTTTCTCTCACTGAAAATGTAGCTTTCAGTGGGTCGATTCTGCCCATCTATACTAGAGGTGCTTTGTAGTTTGTAGGTCTTATCTTATCACCACTGTTTCTCGAAAATTGTTGCTAAGTTATTGGGAAAATTATTTCGCCAGTATGAGCGAAAACGCCTGCTCACTCATCAGCAGCACTGGGTATGTGTATACCATGAGTGTATACAACAGTAGTTTTCATTCCTAACACAAAAGATACATATCAATGCCATCCCATACTCTCTCTCTCGCTCTCTCTCTCTCTTTCACACACACACACACACACACACACACACACACACACACACACACACACACACACACTAATAACAGTAAACATTTCTAGAGAAGAGCTTTGAAAACCAAAGATCTGTTTGGGACAGTATAAACACTTTTTGGGAAGGGTAACTTTCAATCCACTTGCCTGATTGGCAAAAATACTGAACCAGACAAGTCAGGCCCGTGGCACAGTCCTATTCAGCCAGCAAAATTATTTTAATTTTCTGCTAAAATCAGTGTGTGTGTACTAGTATCAATGTGTGTTCCCACCCAACACTGATCTATGGGACAGCACCACAAAAACAAAACAAAACAGTGGGGATATTTAAAGTGGTTTAATAGTGATCTGCAGCTAATGTAGTCTACTATTTTATATAAAACTATTTATTTAAAATCATTTTTGAGTCGTTCAAGTATTCAGTGCCTATTTTTTGCCACTGTAGGTTTGGTATAGTTTGCACAAATAATGGCCAGATGGGGTCATGCCATAATGCTAAATAAAAATAAAATAAAAACACAGCTGGCCCATGGACTTGTTGAGATTGTTTAATGTGGCCCTTTTAGTGTTTGAGTTTGGCATCCCTGGACTAGAGCTACAACTAACTGTCGTTCTATTATCCTGCCCAACACACAATTTATAGCCATAATTAACACTGCTGTTAACTGCAGCCCTAAAACACGCTCACACAGACCAACATTTGGAGAAAACTCAGTCTGCGTCTGAATTTGGGAAGAGCACTCGCTGTCACCAGGCGAATGAGTCTGCCAGTACACTAATCCTCTCCAAACGGGGAGCGGGAGGATGTGATGATTCGGGCAGAGAAATCGGGAGCTGTGTAGGTGGCCTCGCATGAGGACGAGCGCTAATCAAAGGCGCTACCATAAAAATAATAGTAGAGGCCGAAGTGCAGTGACTGAGAGGATTCAGGTAAAGGTCAACCACTCACTCCCTCACCGCTGGGGGAGCGGCCATAGGAGCGTGGCCAAACGACACACAGCAAGGGGCAGGGACAGCTAACGAGGGAATGACGCCAACACAAGAGAGACAGAGAGGGAGAGAGAGAGAGAGAGAGAGAGAGAGAGAGAGAGAGGGAGAGAGAGAGAGTCATTATGAGTGTGGATGGAAGGAGAAAGAGAGAGCGAGAATGACAGAGAGGAACGGGGGGTGGTGAAGAGGAAACAAGAGGCTGTGTGAAAAAGACAAGGAGTGAGAGGAAGAGAGAGAGATTTTTCTGAAGGAATCAGACTGATAGAGAGGGTGTGGAAGAGAGAAAGAGAGAGAGATTGAGGGAATGAAAGAGAGAATGTTTATGAGATGAAAGAGAAAGTGGGAAAGGGCAAGAGAGAGACTTAAGGAACGAAAGAGAGTGGGCATGGGATGAAAGTGAGAGAGAGAGACAACAAGAGAGGGTGAGAGAGAGACTAAGGGGCATAAAAGATAAGAGTGGGTGTAAGAGAGAGAGCGTGAGAGAGCAAGAGAGAGCGAGAGAGAGAGAGAGGGCGAAAGAGAGAGACTGGGAATGGAAGAGAGTGGGTATGAGAGAAAGAAAGAAAGAGAGTAAGAAAGAGAGAACGAGAGAAAGAGGGCAGGGGAGAAACTGAAGGAAAGAGAGAAAGTGGGTATGAGATGAGAGAGAGAGAGAGAGAGAGAGAGAGAGGCAAAAGAGAGAGAGTACAGGAACGATAGAAATAAACAAAAAAAGATTGAGGGAACAGGAAAGAGAAAGCAAAGGAGAAAGAGAGAGGTATGTGTGTGAGGGAGAGAAAGAGTGAAGGACAGGGAAAGAAAGAGCGTATGTAAGTATGTGTAGGTGTGGGTGTGTGTGTGTGTGTGTGTGTGTGTGTGTGTGCGCGTGCCTGCGTGCGTGCGCGTGTGTGTGCGCACACAGCTGGGTCACGACTGAGCTCCGGCTCCTCACACTTGGGTGCAGACCAAGGCCTTTTAACACCAGGGTCTTGATGACATCACAGCCCTTGCATCAGTTGCCATGGAAACACCTCCATCGTCATAGTGGGCGGCTCTAGTAGACTTGCTCATGCTCATTCAGCATGTATAGGAGAACTCTCTCAAGACCATGAGGATTTCTCCAAAACCTGGAGTCCAGTACATTCCCCAGCAGCCCCTCCCCCCTTCCCCGTTCCCCCAGCTCCAGTATATCAGACCTCCAGGGCCGCCATATCAATCCCAGCTAATTAAGATAATACACTCTGGAGTGATCCCAGCTTTTAATTACGTTGTGAGTACTGACGCGCCGCAGACAACTGCCAATCAACAAATACAATGCTGACTGGAGAGTGAAGAGGTCTGCTGGCTGGCTGCGCGAGGAAAAGGCTGGGGTTTGAAATTGGCGAGGACTGGGTGACCTTGACAGGCTTTAACTCAGCCTGCGGGCCCCAGTGATCCTCTGAGCTGCTGGAGCTGCTGTCTCACGCACAGGCACACACACACACACACACACACACACACACTCAGAAAGATAGAGAAAACACACTCAGAATATTAACGCCTCTCTCTCTCTCGCTCTCCCAGGCACTGTTGCTCCCCTCTGCAGATGGAAACTGTCAGTGTCCACGGAAAGTCATAGCATTGCCAAACTGTCTCTGAAGTACACCACCTGAGTATGAGCTAGAGGTGGATAACATCACAAATAATATACTGTGATAATTTCTGTAATTCTGATGATAATGATACTTGGTGGTAATGATTTACATGGGGTTTGCACAAAATAATGGAAACATCAAACATGTACAGTGGGGAAAAAAGTATTTAGACAGTCACCAATTGTGCAAGTTCTCCCACTTAAAAAGATGAGAGGCCTGTAATTGACATCATAGGTAGACCTGAACTATGAGAGACAAAATGAGGAAAAAAGATTCAGAAAATCACATTGTCTGATTTTTAAAGAATTTATTTGCAAATAATGGTGGAAAATAAGTATTTGGTCACCTACAAACAAGCAAGATTTCTGGCTGTCACAGACCTGTAACTTCTTTAAGAGGCTCCTCTGTCCTCCACTCATTAGCTGTATTAATGGCACCTGTTTGACCTCGTTATCTGTATAAAAGACACCTGCCCACAACCTCAAACAGTCACACTCCAAACTCTACTATGGTGAAGACCAAAGAGCTGTTGAAGGACACCAGAAACAAGATTGTAGACCTGCACCAGGCTGGGAAGACTGAATCTGCAACAGGCAAGCAGCTTGGTGTGAAGAAATCTACTGTGGGAGCAATAATCACAAGAGCGGTGATCACAAGAACGGTGAGCAGAAATCCCAGAACCACACGGGGGGACCTAGTGAATGAAACCTCTGCAGGAATGACCTGCAGAAAGCTGGGACCAACGTTACAAAGGCTACTGTCACTGTTTTGAGTGCAAACCTCCTTCCATCAGCAAGGGCATTGAAGATGAAACGTGGCTGGGTCTTTCAGCATGACGATGATCCCAAGCACACTGCCAGGGCAACAAAGGAGTGGCTTCGTAAGAAGCATTTCAAGGTCCTGGAGTGGCCTAGCCAGTCTCCAGATCTCAACCCCATAGAAAACCTTTGGAGGGAGTTGAAAGTCCGTGTTGCCCGCCGACAGCCCAAAAAGATCACTGCTCTAGAGGAGATCTGCAGGAGGAATGGGCCAAAATACCAGCAGCGGTGTGTGCCAACCTTGTAAAGACTTACAGAAAACCTTTGACCTCTGTCATTGCCAACAAAGGATATATAACAAAGTATTGAGATGAACTTTTGTTATTGACCAAATACTTATTTTCCACCATTATTTGCAAATAAATTCTTTAAAAATCAGACGATGTGATTTAAAAAACATTTTTTTTTTTTCCTCATTTTGTCTCTCATAGTTGAGGTCTACCTATGATGTCAATTACAGGCCTCTCTCATCTTTTTAAGTGGGAGAACTTGCACAATTGGTGACTGACTTAATACTTTTTTTTTTCCCCACTGTATATCGCTGTTAGAGCAAAACCTTGTATCTCTGAAATAGCAACTTTACAGGAGAAGGAAAAAAACCTACATTACTTTTAATGTAAGTCAAGGGAAACCAGACTTCTTTCCCATCATTTTGGGCTGTTTCTTTTGGTCCATTCATCATGAAATTTACACACAATGTAAAGTGCAACAGGCATTTTCAAATTTCGTCAAAACCTGAAAAATGTCAAACAATGGATATACGAGGTCAAGATTTGATTTCCATAGCATTCAATGTAAATCATACAAGTCTGAGTAGAGGTCCAATCCGATCCTACAACAGTATCAGGTACGATACTGACGTCATTTACTCATCGGATATCGGACAGACAGGGCCGATCCACTTACTGATCCAGATTCCGGTCCACAGCTTGCGCTGGACCATGAACCCGCTGCAATGTAACATAATGTAACACGTGACACGAGATACAGATTTCATTTCACATCTTACCCGGAACCCACGGCATCTTCAGTCTGTAGCTGGGCAAACTGCATTAGCTGTTGGTCGTTTGTTTGGAGATATTCTAGTCTGGAAACGTTGAAAAGCAACACCGCTACTTGTAATGTGTGTAAAGCCAGCGTGCCGAGGGGTGGGAGTACGGTTGCGCCGTACAATGCAACCAATTTAGTTAAGCACCTGCAGAGGTTTTACATGAAAGAGTACATCCATGCTAGCTAACAGACAGGAAGACACCACCAGCCTCTCGCTGATGCTTTCCAGAAACGCAATAAACATCCAGCAGACAATTGAAAGGCTAAAGGGATCACAGAGAAGTAGCTCAACTTCATTATCCTCAATGACCAACTGCTGCCTGCAGAGGAAAACAGAGGATTTCATAGCATGTTGGAGCTCTCAGGCTACGTTTACACAGCAGGTAAAAGTGCCCCAAATCTGATTTTCTCACCTAATCCGATTTTTTTTGTTTGGCTGTTCACAATATATTTTAAATGTGATCTGGATGAGACATGAAGTCTGAACAGATAAGCTCATAAACCGACCCACATGCGCAAATGGACAGAGCTTCACGCTGCTCATCTAGAGGTAAACAACCATGACTGCCAACAAACGCCAGTCGCTCCCGGAGGGTTCAGCTTCATCTTCGCCAGCATCACAAGAGCGATCATGAAGCCCTATTGACTGACAGCTGGACTCATCACCCAGAATGTGCTCGAGCTCGCCGTAAAAAGGGCCTGGTCACTTCGTCGGTTAGTGTCTCTTGCTCTTCTACGGCCACGTATATAACTTAAACACAATGCCAACAATAATGATAACATTAAAATAAAAAGGGCTCCTGTATCAGAATCCGTGTTGGTATCATCAGTTGTATAGCGGAATTGGATCGAAACTACAAATGTGGATCGGCCCACCACTGATCTAAACCCTGCGCTCCAGGAGAAACGAAGCCTTATAGAAATGGCAGGTTTACTCAGTAGGAGTTATATCTGCTTTGTGGCATTCAAACTGAGAGATCTGAACTAGTGTGTGTCTCTCTCCCTCTATGTCTGTCAGTGAGTCTTTCTCTCTCTGCTTTACGGCCACTCTTTATTACTTCTCCCCATAAGTCACAGGTGCTGCCAGTGCTGTCTGAGACAGCCAAGAATAATGGAGCCAATTAACAGAGCAGCCAGAGCACAGCTTACCTTTGAACACCTCCCCTCAACAGACAGAGACACAAACATACAGCAGACACACATACTAACAGACACAGGCATCTTTACATATAGGCGTTTACACCCATCGGGCGTAACATTCTGACCACCTCCTTGTTTCTATGCTCATTGTCCATTTTATCAGCTCCACTTACTGTATAGCTGCACTTTGTAGTTCTACAGTTACAGACTGTAGTCCATCTGTTTCTCTGATACTCTGTTACCCCGTTCTGCAGTGGTCAGGAGCCCCATGGACCCTCAGAGAGGAGGTACTGTTTGGGTGGTGGGTCATTCTCAGCAGTAACACTGATGTGGTGGTGGTGTGTTAGTGTGTGTTGCAATGGTACGACTGGATCAGACACAGCAGTGCTGCTGGAGTTTTTAAACATCTCAGTGTCACTGCTGGACTGAGAATAGTCCACCAACCAAAAATATCCATCCAACAGCGTCCTGTGACCACTGATGGAGTACAGGATGACCAACACAGATAAACTGTCGTCTCTGACTTTACATCTACAAGGTGGATTGACAAGGTAGGTGTGTCTAATAGAGTGGACAGTGAGTGGACAGTGTTTAAAAACTCAAGCAGCACTGCTGTGTCTGATCCACTCGTGCCAGCACAACACACACAACCACATCAGTGTTACTGCAGTGCTGAGAATGACCCACCACCCAAACAGTACCTCCTCTGTGAGGGTCCATGGGGGTCCTGACCACTGAAGAACGGGGTAACAAAGTATCAGAGAAACAGATGGACTACAGTCTGTAACTGTAGAACTACAAAGTGCAGCTATACAGTAAGTGGAGCTGATAAAATGGACAATGAGTGCAGAAAAAAGGAGGTGGTCATGATGTTATGCCTGATCTGTGTACACACTGGGGAAGGAAATTATAATGAATAATAATAGTCAATAACTTTTCCAAAAAATACAGTAAATTATTTACAATACACCACAGAACGAGACACAATACACACACAAACGACACCACCAGCCATAAAGAAAGAGGATGAGGCAGAGCAGCTCAAGGGTAAAGAGGGAGGGACAGATAGAGAGCAGAAGAGAGAAAGAAGGAGGAGAAGGAAAAGAGAAATTACTTGTTTGCATGGCTGTGTAGAGGAGGAGTGCGCGAGCATTCTCGCTTCACAGAGGTTGTAATAACAGGCCTCTGAGGCTGCTGCCCAGGATCAGGACAAATGAATACATCGGGCGGGGACTCATTTTTCTCCTGCATGAGGTTCCTGGGGGCTTGTGTGTGTGTGCTGGGACTCCAGACTCCGTCGCTCTTACACACTCTCCACACGTCCCCGCTGACACGGGTTTATCCATAATTCAGCAGCTGCAGTTTTTGGACCTGTTGGATTATTTAAATGTGACACATTTCTCAGGCCACGCAGTCTGTGATCATGAAGTGTCACTTTGCCTCCACGTGCTCTAAAGGGCCAGGCCGGGCAGCGCTGCCTCGCACTCATACAGGGACACGCCGTGAGGTGAAAGTGATGGAAAACGAGTAGAGTACACGAACAGGGTCACAGTGACAATGTTCAAACAATGATACAGACAATATAGACCTAATCCTGACTGTGTGTGTGTGTGTGTGTGTAGAGGACACAGCACTCCCTCGTTCAACACAATATCAATCTTTTAAGACCGCACACCAGAGGCCTCTGCTCCACTAAATCCACACCACTGTCCAAAGCACATACCTCACTTTATCTCACTTACCATACTAGAAAGCTTTATCTTTGCTTTAAGACATTGATTACAGACAAAATCTGGGGGCAGTCGTGGGTTAGAAGTTAGGGAACCAGCCCTGTGACCGGAGGGTCGCTGGTTCCATTCCCTCGCTTGACAGTATGTGACTGAAGTGCCCTTGAGCAAGGCACCTAATCCCCAGTTGCTCCCGGGGCGCCATGGATAGGGCTGCCCACTGCTCCAGGCAAGTGTGCTCAATGTCGCCTAATGTGTGTGTTCACTAGTGTGCATGTATGTAATTCCACAGTGTGCAAAACACAGTCAGCTGATGGTTCGGAATTCAATTCAATACAGCCAGGCCTGTCACAATCATGACATTTTAGGTGATGATTAATTTCCATTTATGAAATGTAAAATCTGATTAGCCGTTGTAAAATTCACAGTACATGCACACCTTTGACCACCTCACAACAACTGAACTGTATATTACTACGGCACGAAAAAACCCTTGTGCCTTTGACTCTCATGCTGCCCGCGTGGACCACCGATTGAACTGATTAATTATTTAAACCAAGGGGCTGACAACTTATGTTCCTAACTAGACCTGGGCTGGTCAGCTAGCTAACAGGCTAAAAGAGCCAACAGCCTAAACAGCTCCATCATTAATGTCACAGGCTTCAATTAAAGTTCTTACGGTGTGATTAAGTGTACAGCAACAGTATAAAAGTCTAAACATTTTCACCTGAATGTCTTACACGTTTCAGATGTTCAAGCCGCGTCAAAGCCAGGCTGAATCCCAAACGGCTCTGTACTCCCTAAATAGAGCTGGCCGTGAACGTTTAGAAATTCTAGCCTCTACAGCCAAACAGAGCATCATTTATCGAGTGAGGATGTGGTTGAATCCAAAATGAGGATTTCTTAGCTGTACTTCGCTCTGTTGTGCTGCAGAATCCAGTAGTTAAATTTAGTGCACTATGTAAGGAGCACTGAGCTGTTTGAGAATCAGCCCCAGCACGAGAAGAGGAGCAGCTGGATTGGTGCTAAATAACTCGGGGTGACCAAAAATTACATTTTACAGCATTTGGCTGACGCTCTTATCCAGAGCGACTTACAATTTGATCATTTTTCACAGGTAGGCCAAGGCGGTGTTAGGAGTCTTGCCTAAGGACTCTTATTGGTATAGTGTAGGGTGTTTGCCCAGGTGGGGGATTGAACCCCAGTCTACAGTGTAGAAGGCAGAGGTGTTAACCACTACACTACACCAAATTACTTACAATGTGAAAGTTTTTGCATGAAAGTGTTGTGTTACCACAACATCATTATGACAGGATAAAAAGTTAAACAAATCATGCAATGACCACAGTTTACAGCGATGAGTGACCAAACATTTGTCTCCTCATTCAGTGGACCATGGTTGCTTGGCAACGATACCATACTCTCAGGCACTTCTTTTCTTGGCGGAATAGTTCTGTCGATTATTATTAATAAGAACTTATTGTTATGTATTTTATCATATTTCATGTTGGCCGCCGTTTTATAAAAGCAATAAGCCAGTTGAGGCTGTGCGTTATTGCGATTTTATCACAGGGGAGTTTTACCCCACTTCGCCCAAGAACATCCTTCCCGTGATAAAATCGCAGTAACGCACGTGGATCATTGCTTTAGTTAATAACTGTGACCTTTGATTTAATTGACTTTTCTTCTACATTGTACGCAGCTATTAAACTACAAGGTTAAAGTGGCCAGATTTGCTGATTTGCTATCTTCGTAGCGACGTTTACATAGTAAAACTGGTCATACTGACATGAAAAGATTCCCTACACTGTCGTATGCGCTCCAGACTCTCGCACAAATATCTACAGTCACACACTGTAGTTGGAGCTATTCTTGTCGTAAGACCAAAGATGCCTTTACTCTCTTTCTTCTATTTACATTGATCTGCCTCAGTGCACCCAGTTAATATTCTGCTTTTTTTGGCATAATATAATCATGAAATCCAATGACTGAGGAAAACCATAGCAGCGTAGTCAGTTTAAATCGCTGATATCATCTCAAATGACTGAGATCATCCCAAATAATTGCAATTAGGCAATCATGTAACAATTGTAACAGGCCTAATTACAGCGAACAGAACAAGACACAAACAACACATGGCGTTTTCCACTGGGCAGTACAGTCCAGCACAGGATGGTTACAAATCCAAACCCAGAACTATCGGTACGCTGCTCCAGTGCCTGTGTCCGTTTCCCATCACACAACAGAACCATGAAAGTGCAACATGGCTCAGAGCAAAACACATGACCAAGGATTTGTGATTACAGATTACTGCACTGTCAGAAATGAAGGTTCTGTACGGGTACAATTTTTGTTCATCAAGGTACAAACAGTGTAAATGTTCCCTCAAAGGCACAACAGTGGTTTTAAGGTCCAACTGTGAACCTTAAATAAGGTTTTCCCCGGGAAAAGAACATATTTGTATCATTTCATAACCGAATGTTTTAAAACAGAACAGTAGAATAAAAGCCTGGAGGTGAGGCGGGGTGTGTGGAGTCAGTACAGCTTAGAACAGATCATTTCACTGGATTATGGTTCAGTTATGTTCCCTGACTAAAGGGACTGAGATGGAGCCTTGAGGGTCCCAGCCCAGTGATAAGAGGGGCACTGCCCTAGTGACAGTTTACTACCTTTATTTCTGAGTGTGTATCGCACTGCCTGGCAGAAAAATGCCAACAGAGCGCCAGTAATCAAGCACAAAAACAAATCAACAATGACAAAAAAAGACCACAACAACAACAGTGGAATTTCTGATTATCTACAATTATGCAATTATGGACTGTTAATAAAATAATAACAAATAAATACTCTAAAAAACATAAACGTTGATATGAGAATGTTAGCCTTTGGTTGGATAACAAACACATTAAAAGACCTGTTCAAATAAGTAGAAAGAGTTGAGAACGTTTCCCTGAACAAATCTGAAGTCTGTTCTGGGGAACATGGTCCATTAAAGACAATCTGAAATCAAAATGTTTCAGTGAGATAAAAGGCTCAACTAGCTCAGAGGCCCCCCTCGTTTCTCTCTAATCTACATGTAGGAATGACGGGAAAGTGTGTTAAGATTTCCAGTTCATGCTAAATTTAATAAACCCAGCCGCTGTGTATTAGAGAGGTGACTTCTTATCCAGTACCTGAGCAGGGCCTTCCTTCCAAAAGTGATGAACTGGTGCACGTCCGCTGCTGCAGTTACCTGGTTTAACTGCATATGTAGCCGCATGCTTTAACTCTTAATTACTACATTACATCTGATAGCAGCTAACGGAGAAGCTTCACAACAGTTTTTAAACCAAAGAGCTCTTCAGCCAGTGGGACTGCACATTGACCCGTTAAGCAAAACAGTCCGCAGTGTTGGCATACAGCACTCCGAAACTCGGCTTTTAACAAAAGGAAACCTCAACCGCTCGTGACCGACATGATTCACGTCAACAGAGCACGCAGGCCTCGCTCCACTGGAAACGGAGGTGATGCTCTAATCTCCCTGGCTGAGAAGATGCCGCTGTGTAAAGATCACAGGGCTTCAATACCCAGCAGATCTTGTTAGGGCCCCTTCAAACAGGGAGCGCTGGCGGAGATGGGGAATATGAATGGGCATGCTGAAAACCCAGCGCTGTCCAAGTATGTGGGCCTTGCTAGAGAAGACAGGAGGCAGGAAAAAAATCAGGGCAACAGTCGCCATGGCAACAGACAGAGCGCCTTGCCCCTGTGGGAGTCACTCACGAACGGCTGGGGCGAGCACAGGTGGAGGCGCTTCAGTATCCGGCTCGCTCGCGCCACTGCCCGTCAACCAATGGTGACCGTTTTACTGCTTTTCCCCTGTTCTTTTCTTTAGAGTCACCCCATTGAGTCTCCTTAGCCTTCCAGGGTCCCTCTACACGCTAAGAATCATCTTAAATTTGGTCTAATTATTTCTAAATGCAAGATGATTACACTCCTGGCTCAGTGAAACCAGCAGGGACAACAAATTTGGAATCATACTGGGATTAGCAGATAATTGTTAAATACATTATATTAATCTGAGACAGATGAATTAGATTTGACCAATATTTAGAACAAATATTTGATGATGTATTTACTGTATTTATTTGGAACATAGCGATTTGGTGACACAGGGCTACTGTGATAAAATGATTCATTATACTGCATTTGTAACTCTCTGCAAACAAAAGTTACATTCACCTGTCACACGTTTTTTTACCTTTATTGCCTTTAATATACATTGACAGGCATTCTTCCCAGTTTTAATTGCAGCTGACCTGTCATGTGTTCCATCCCACAAACATGCTTGACTTTTTGCACCCACTGAACAATCATTGGCTTCATCCAATTAATCGTAATTAACTTTCTTGCAACCGTCAACAAAACATGCAGTATGTAACACTGGTCATTGGTAAAGTCGTGTTCAGGCAACACTTCCAACAAGAACAATAATGGGTCCATGGGAATATAAACTTTCCAGAACTCCTCTTCAACATTTTTCCAGAATGTCTGTATTTTCTAATGATCCCAGAAGGCATGACTATGATCACTGGCCAGACCCCACAGTGTCTCCAGCATTAATTGGTAGAATTTTTATTTTTAAAACAAGCAACCAGCAGTCCTACAATACCGCATTTTAACCTTCCAACCTCATTCTTTCCATATTTGGCTCCCAACCCCACTGTGACATCTGGAACAAACAATTTCCCAGACTTCATCTACTGTAACGCTACCATAGCTCTGTCTAGAAAGTCAATCATTAGTTTTTTGTAGGTACGAGATATTTGTATTTTTTCTTTGATGCAAGGTGTTCAAACTGTTTCATTAAATGCGTTTCTATATTGGTTAGTTCTCTTTTATTAACATCCCAGTTTGTGTTTTTTGTAATGTAATGTCTAAATTGTAACTAAATAAGCCACTTGACGGGGGGGGGCAAGCCTGTCCTGGAGTTGTGCTAATTCAAGTCCAACTTTCTACATTTTATAAATGTTTATTTATCAAAAACGGCACTGGCCCGAAATTCCCACATCGGCGCATCGCTAGTAATGAGTGGAGTAATTCCATTGGAAGCGCAGAACCTTCAATCAATAACACCTTTTTGTTTACAGGTAGAAACAAGATATTTTATTCTAATTTGAATTTTTAATTGTAATTCTGAAATCATTTCTGCCATGTTTTTGTCATTATTTGATGTGAAAACTAATGAAGGGCAGGACCAGGCCTGCTGATAGAGGATGTAAGTCACATGTAGATGAAATAGATTTTGAAACTAGGTAAGATGTGATCAATTCATTATTTAACAGCACAGCTAAACGACCACAAACTCTAGACTTCTAAAGGTTCATTTCTCCTGGACTTGACACAATTGTTTCTGGCAGCACGATGAGAATTGTTGCTATGCATAAATCTCCATTTCTCTTCTGTAGGAATCAGGACAGGAGAGAGGCGGAGTCCGTGTGTGTGTGTGTGTGTGTGTGTGTGTGTGTGTGTGTGTGTGTGTGTGTGTGTGTGTGTGTGTGCGTATGCCTAAGCGTGTATTATGCATGTAGCGCGCATATGCTCATGAATCCTCAACCGTGTGTGACAGGGCCAGGACGTCCTGTGAATAACATCCACTAGCTAGATCCGTTTAATCTGTGATAGACTGACACTGGTGTCCGACATAAAGCCTTGCATTAAGCTTAGCCTCTGGGTCAGGAGGGCTTACATTTCTGCATTAAAGAAAAACTCAGTCGACAGACGAAAGCTACAGGAAAATGTCTCTCACAGTGCAGGAGAAGGTCACTGGAAAAGGATGCATCATGCTTACAGAGTGGACATTTAATTATGTAAATGGAGAACAGAGCTGTGTGTGTGTGTGTGTGTGTGTGTGTGTGTGTGAGTGTACAGGGTGGGGGAATGTGGTACTGTCTGCTGAACAGGAGATCTGATACTGAAGAGATATTACACCATGTTTAAACACGCTTACATACAGAAAACGTGAGAAAGAAATAAAAATTCCCATTGGCCACTCAGGCCAACAGGTACAGATCCCCTTAGGGGCCGTGGTTAAAAAAAAATTACATTAATGACATTCCCTCGCAAATGTTTTGCATCCCCTAGCAGAAAATAGATGCTTGTCAGACAGCGAGCAAATGTTTCGTAGTGCAAAACATTTGTGAGGGAACACAATTGTTTCACGAGGGAACACAAAACATTTGCGAGGGAATGCAATGTCATGAAGTTTTGGGGTTTTTTTGCCACGGGCCCTTAGGGGCTCAGTAACCACACCAACAAATCCTGTGGGCAAAAATAACAACGTTAGGAACAGGTCGTATATATTTTGTATTGGCAATTACTGAGCAGCCTTCAGTACCAAAACCAGCCACGTGTTGCTTTGAAAAAATACATAATTTTTCACTTTAACTTTGCTTAGCCGCTCAGTAATCAGCAGCCCTCAGCAGCTTATTTACCACTTGTGCACTGTGCCTACAACAAGACGTGGTGGTATAAAGGAAGATCGATCAAGGGGTAGTACAGAACTTGAGAGCTTTTGCTGGAGTTCTGGGTGGCTTCTTCTAGGAGCTAGAAGGCGCTTAACCTATATACACTCTTAAAAATGAGTACTTTAGTAAGGAAAATGGTTCTATATAATACCATGAACACAGGCAATGCCTTATGGTTCTTAACCATTACCAGAGTGCGGTGCAGAGCCAGTGCTTAGTCTGCTTAGTCCAAAGGAAGGAGCATAGAAAGACTACTGCAGCCATCCAAAGGCTACTGCACCATTATAAACAGCAGCTCAAGTTATTTTTATTCCCTGTTCGAATAGTTTAAATAGATTAAATGGAATAAAACTTCCATTTTAATCCTGTTTGGGATCAGTTAACTAACTTTTCACGATCTAAGTATGAGGTGAAAAAAGTTACGATATGACTAGGCCAGGGGTCGGCAACACGTGGCTCCGGAGCCACATGCGGCTCTTTTACTGCCCTGTTGTGGGTCCATAGCAGAATCAGATTTGTAAGTAATAATAAAATAATCCTCCTTTACAGTAAAATGAAGCTCTGCTGATCGTTTAACACAGTTTAACAATAAATGGTCTTAAACGCTGGAGTTAACACTCAGGCACCATTTAAGGCGGAACGGAAAATTCGAACAAGAAGCTGGCGAATGAAAAGATGAACTCGTTCTTGTAAAAAGTCAAATGTTGAGAGAAATTTTACCAGAAACTGTTCTGCTTTTAAGGAAAAGTTTCCTGCTGGAGATGCGAGAAAAGCGACTATAGCTGAGCTAAAGCTTAAAGCAGAGCAAAGTAAGTCTGTGTTTTCACAACAGAACATCAGAACATCAGCACATACTGAGACACATTTACAGCCAAGATGGTAAAATGGACCAAAAATATTGTGGCTCCCAGGGTGGTTTAATTTTTGGTGAAAGGATAAAACGGCTGTTCCTAACACTTGGGTTGCTGACCCCTGGACCGGGCCATTGATCCTCATAATAACCTCATACCACACGCTGGTAGCCTTTATAGAAATCCTACGTGGGATTTAGAGGGAGACTTTTAAAACACTTTTCAAATACTGCCTTGCGAATTCAAATATCAAATTAGACTGAAATGCCTAGCCCTAACATGCACACACACTCTGGTCTTTGCACTCCTTGTGTGAGCCAACCAGACCTGATTAAACCCACGTGGAATAGTCCTTCACACCAAACAGGAAACCAGTGACATCACATCATGTGTGTTTGGCGCATGGCCTCATAGCAGAGCAGGCTCTGAGATGCTTCTCAAAGCACTGTTAAAAGAGGAGAAAGGAAAAGGGAACAAAGTTCTCTTCTACTCAGGCTCCAGCTGGGTCCTCTACTGCTGATTGGGAGGGGGCAAGAGAGGTCTTTGTTTCGCGTGTTTGTTTTAAGCACAGGGCTATCACTTTTCTCTGTTTTGATGTGCGCTCTCTTCGTTTTTCACCAGCCTCGCCTTTCTTTGGCCATTCTGCTTCCTTTATAAATCAACAATCGCATCCTGCAGTAGAGAATGTGACCTGAGAGAGATGGCCAAAGCAGCTGCTTCCAATACTCTCATCTGCACACAGGAAAGCCGCGCTGCATTTTCTTCCCCCCATGCTCTCGACACAGGGGCTAAAAAAGCAGAGCAGTGATCAGAAATGTGTTGAGAAACACTGTCGCCCTGGCTGTCCTGGAAGCAACAGTGAAACACTTATGCAAAAACTTCCCTGCACTTTTTCTCTACAGTGCTCTCGATGAGGGAGATGAAGTCTGGCAATACTGACAAAACTCTTGTAACCATAGACACGTTTACATGCATCCTAATAATACGTTAATAATCAGACTCAATTGGAATAGGATACGTCCATGTATACACCTCAGTCGGAAAACACTAGTACAATTTAGGCCAATAATCCGTTAAACAGAAGAATAATATCCGTGTAAACGCCTGTATCTGATTACATTCCCTATCGGAAAGTTCTGCATGTGCGTCGCGTCATAGTGAGAGTTTATACCGTTCAACACGGCGGAGCAGAAACTGGTCTGCAGAGGCGACGAAGTTCATACTCTGATCTTTAGAAGACGGCGGTGGGACGGACGTCCAGCTTATGTGTCTCAGAACACGACATCTTCCTCTCGGCCTTCTTTAATAAGGACGTGTGAAGGACGTTTTCCTGAGTCTGACATCGTTTTAAAGCAACATCTACACTGAACTATGTGTGTAATTGTGATCGGATGACTTGTAGTGAGCATGTAAACAGAGATTTTCACCAGGTTGTTCAGTAGAGTGAGCATAAACACCTCAATCTTAAACTATAATCGGAATGTATTCAGTCGGATTCGCAAAAACTTTTGCGTGTAAACACAGCTACTGTCACACATCACAATGCATTGATTACGATGATTACTAATAATTCAGAAAACGATAATACTGACTACGGCCATTTCGTAATGCTCAGTTGTAAGTGTGTACTGAATTTTGAATCACACAAAAAAAGAAACTAATTTAAGAAAACTTTATTAGCCCATACTGTGGACGACATCTTGTTCAGCTAATTTTTTTTCTCAAAGTTACACCGTTTTTTTTTTTCTTTTACATAATTTCAACAATTTACCATGTTTAGTATTGGTCGATTAACGAACTCTTCACAAACTAAGGTACGAGGTGAATTAAGCTAGGATGTGACTAGGCTATTAACCCAAGATAAAATAACAGACAACAATGTGAAACCAGACGGTGGTAAAATTCACAGCTTTTTTCCTTTCCATAATTTAAATTTTACAGCATTTAGCAGACACACTGATGATCATTTTACACAGGCAAGTGAAAGTAGTTTTAGGAGTCTTGCCCAGGGACTCTTATTGGATAGCATAGGGTGCTTGCCCTGGCAGGGGATTGAACCCCAGGCTACAGCATAGAAGGTGTTACCCACAACACTATACCACTACTACTGATTTCATCAATAACAATAGTTAGCAGACTTTCACTCTGGCCTATGCTGTCGTGAGTGAACGGCTAGACTTCTTCTTTTGTCTTAATGCAGGGCTAAACAATAGAACAGCATATTCATCTTATCAAAATATCTCTAAAATGGTGTTTGATTTCACTAATTATTGTTATCGTCCAGGCCTTGCGTGCCTTTGCCAATACAGAATAGAACCAGGCATGCAGAGGATAAGTGATGAGAGGGTCAGCTGCTGGTTGATTGCATCGGAGGGATTTCAACTGGCTTTCATGTGGCAGCATCTACAGCTTGGTCACCAGCAGCCCTGAAACAAGCCTCGCACATGCCTCCAGACAACCCCTCCTGAGACATTGTCATGTAGAGTACAGCCGAAAGAGGCTGTACATGCAAACACACAACTCTCTAACTCCCTGCTTTGTCTCACTCCAGTTGGCTCCTTACATCAAGAAGCCCTCGCTCTCTTTCCTGTCACTGTGAAGTCACTTTTACTGAAAAACATGGCCAGTCATTCGTCCCCAGAGACAAAGACGGACATCATCTGCCAGAGCAGTGCCAGTCACTCCCTGCACTCAAACCCAAACATGCCATTCCAATGCATTTTTAATGAATGAGTCTCTTAGAGGAGGAGGGAGATGGCGAGGAAGAGGAGGAGCCACAAGCCATGCCTGGCCTCATCTCACACCAGCCGCGGGTCAGCACTCTGAGAAATGAAGGGACCAATACAGTTACCATGGAGATAGAAATACAGATTTTTCTCGGTCTAAAAAGGGAAAGTGCCTATCGTGACAAGTCTCGCCGATTCACAGATGCATTTCTCTTGGCAAGCGGAGCTTCCAGTTCTCTGCTGCCGGACAACACTGAATAGGAGCGTTAGAGCATCTCTTCATACAGGATAGTGATGCAGCAACGTTCTTGGCCAAAACCAAAAACGAAATTCGTAGCACACTTAGACGAAAACCAAAAGCAAACCAAAAACATAGCATTTTTTTTAAAGAATTGTGTCATTTATATTCATTTATTTTGCTTTTTATTAATGCTTTTGAAGGTAATGACAAAGTATGTGTTATTGAGAGGTTCATCCTTTCAACAGGGCTTTACTTTTCGGTAGTCAAAACTTCATTGCATCCATGCAGATGACTAGTAAGGTGGTTAATTTCCTCAGACGGCAGCTTTTCTAGCTGGCTTTCGCAAGAGCCCGGGCGTAGCATGCCTTGCACTGCAGGGCGGGTGTGCATGACTGAAAATGGCCAGCTGTCCCGGGAGAACCGAGCCCTTTTCAGCTTCTCTATAAACACTCTCTTGGCAAAGAGGTGGACTCTCGGCAAGGAACGCAAATAATGTTAACACACTCTCTTCCCCCCCCCCCCCTAAACCTCTTCCTCAGAGCAGCGGAGACATGAACCCCTTTTACTGTTTTCTCTCCAGAGTCCTCCTGAGGCTCCTGCTGCAGTTATTAATGGAGACCGTAAACGGGGAATCTGGGGCAGCCAAATTTCCAGCATGGTCATTTTTGGTTGAAAAGCCTCCGCGGTGACCAGACGTGCAGACATTCAAACATGGATTTTATCACAGCTGACGCCACGCCAGGGTATCAAAGATCCCCGACCCTTAACACCCTCTGACTAAAAAGATGACTCAGCCGCACCAATTACGTACAAGTGTCAATTAGGCAGAATTGTTCATTATTTCCTATTTAGCATCGAGAGCTTTTTCACCCTCAATATTTCACTCCTGAATTCTAATACAGAATGATCAGCATTAGCTCTGAGTCACGTTCTCTGGCAACCGCACCGTTTTTCATAAAGTGATTATCCTGCTTTCAATGTACAATTGCCATTCTAAACATCAATACCAACAGCACTATTAAGACATGATTAGGAATAAGCAACCACATTATTTGCTTCCTGTATGAATTAAATGCTTGTATTTAGGTCAAAGCCATGGAGGGGGGGGTTGGGTGGAGTCAATCCTTTGTCTGACTATGTGGTCTCCCTTTACTGCATTCATGTACTTAATACAATGCCACCACAACCCCCCACCCCCCCACACCCCCCATGCAGGTTTTATATCTATCTTTGTTCATCACAATGCAGGCCTAATTCAGCAAATCCAAAAGAACAGGATTCCACCGCCTTGGTTAAACAAATGTAGCAGAGATATATTCATTGCTATAACAGAGTCAGACTAAAAAACATCTGTACCCTGATGTATAGCACATTACACAAAGGAACAGTTTCACCTCTTTTCAGTGAGATTTTTTTCAATATGCTTTATAATCCAATTCAAAATCGTGCATCTGTCATACCATTTTGCACGCTTGTTTTTTTATGAATGAGGCACAACCACAAAATCTTTCCAGTAAGCATTTGAACAACAGGTGTTTCCTACTGAACACTGTGTCCCCGCAACCTCTCTGATTACTGCGGTATTACGATACCAGCCGTGCGCACTTTCCACATTAATGAGACGTGAAACCCTGGCACGAAGCAGAGCACCTTTCTTAGAGCGCACGGCGTAAGCTGGGAGGGATGAAGGCAGGCTGTCGTCCTCATCTGAATTTCCTCTTGTGCGACCCACAGGGAGAAACCATCTTCCACTCGTGCAAAGAAAGTCCAATGCAAAGGGAGGCGGTTGCTTAGCAACCAGTCTCCAGGAGACAGGCAGCAGCAGCAGCCATTTTTCATTTTCAGTTTCAGATTCGAAACCTAATACCACTGGCTGAGAGAAAGAGAGAGAGAGAGAGAGAGAGACGTGTATGTGTGTGTGTATGTGTGTGTGTGTGTGTGTGTGTGTGTGTGTGTGTGTGTGTGTGTGTGCGTGTCTGAATGCACATAACTCAAAGTAATTGCATTTATGTTCTTTACACAATTAATTAGCTTGATTTTGTCCTTTTTTTCCAAATTACATTCATAAACATTGCAGCTGTGTGCTAATGAATTGGGCCAGTTTAGGTCTTGAGCTATGCCAGACTGAGCACTGGACCAAAGCAGGGCCAGGAGGCCACTTTACATGAGCCTATTGGTGACCAAGAGATCACAGAGAGAAAATCCAAACAACCAAGCACTGTATTCTCCACACATGAGCGTATAAGAGTAAATTATTAGCCCAACATTTAAACATTAAACAAATAAAGATTTGAATATTCTCAGGCTTAAAAATTTGCATGACTGATCTTCTGTGATCCACGTATTTATCATGTATGAAGATCACAATGTTTTGTGCAGGACAGATTAAAATGATATTTTATGAAATTCAATTTCATAAAATCAAAAAGAGATTTTCATCTAAATCTAAACACTAGAACTCTGACTAAATAAACATTTACACAGGAAGGATGAAGAACGATAACCCTGTGATACTTTAAGAGATTTTCACATCACACTCTTCTGAGGTTTTCGACAAAGTCCACCAGCAAAACAGTAATGCCACACTTACAAAGGTATGAATACAGCATAATGGTCTCACATTACAATCATCTGTTCCTGTTTACTGCCTATAATTAATATTTAAAACTTGTATCTCCATTTTGGTCATTTTTCTGTTCCTGACATGATTTGAAAATGACTGTTGTCCTTCACATTGTGTGTAAATTTCATGAAGGATAAATAAAAAAAAAACAGCCCAAAATTACTTGGAAAAATGTCTGGTTCCATTGGCCTGCATTAAAAGTAAAGCACGATTTTTCCTTCTCCTGTAAAGTTACCATTTTGGAGATACAAGGTTTCGTTCCATAAATAAATAAATAAACACACACACACACACACACACACACACACACACACTGTGTATATACATATATCTATATACACAGTGCTCCAGTAGTTGATGCCCATCCCCTTCACAGTCATCCCTAGTCCACCAGCTTTCCTACAGGCCTCAAGATCCGTGTAGTTTATTAGCACTCAGCTAAGAGCGATTTGCATTACCATTTTTTGGCAGCTCTAGATTAAACGCAGGCATCTGAAGCTTCTGAAAGACATTCCATGAAGACTGTTACAGACACACTAGCGTATATTTTATCTTGTAGCAGTTTCACAGTGACTCGGTAGAAAGCCTTAGCATGGAGCTGCCACTGTTTTCCATTTCTAACAACTCATTGATTAGGCTGCCGTTCATATCCGCAGTCATTGACGTATTTCTCAGGAAACCGGTCCTGCTGATGGAAATCAATACGCGATTGTCTGATTCCTCTGTCACTTCCTAATTATACTGATTTTTTTATCGTATGTATTTTGCCTTCTCTTCAGCTTTAAGTCCTAACGAACAGGACAGCTCACTCAGCTATATCTACCTACATGCCACAAAGGTCCCAGAAATCCTGACTGGCCGTTTTTCCACTGCCCATTTCAAGAATTCATCCCTTTTGTTTTCAATGAAAACTCTGCTTACAAAGTTTAAATATGAGATTCTACTGAATTAAAAGGAACTGAAAATTACAGACCCACATTTACAGAAGACCACGAAGGCCATGAAGGTTCCCCTCTGGTTCAAACTGATTTAAACACATTCAGTCGTTGCTTTATCGGTGCATTGCTTACCCCCAATAACGTTTGACAATGGCAATGACATGTCACTTCCTCCCAGTCTTCTTTACCTGCATTTACCTCTAAATCCAACTAGTTCCGATGCCCTTTATAACCACAACACAGGGTGATTGGAAAGATTAGCCTGCTGCCATTGCAGGCCATTAAAGAGGTCAACAGTGCTTGTTGGGTTACTGGACCATGTCCCATTGTGGAGAGCCAGCAACAGGATAGTGCATCTCAGGCCCTTATGCACACTGTTATTTCTAGGACAAGCCATAAACCCAAGTCAACATGGGCACAGGAGGCTTAATGAAGAGCAGGATTATATGGTCCGTTTCTTCACTTCAGCTGTAGCCCCTACTAAATCACAGGACAAAGGCAGTATTGATGTCAAAGCCAATACACATCTCATGCACAAAGGGAAAAAATCACTTAATTTGAATAAGAGCACTACTAACGTTTGAGTAAAAACAGACTCTGAAGTGCAAACAGGAACTGTATGTGAATGACAGTAAAGATCTTGAGAAGATCTGTAAGAAATTAGAGCTTTGTTTTCACATGGGGAGCTAATGTTGAAAACACTGTAGATGATAGCCCTCCCTCAACTACCCCCCAAGAGCTGGGCTGACACAGCCAATAATGGCAGGAATGTTCCCCTGTGGTGAACACAACCCCGGACACAGACATCCATTGTGATCAACTACGTCAGATCCACTGTGGGAGGATGGATCCTCGGGCAATTTGAACAGCGTTCAACCAAAAGTGCTCTGACATCTAAAGCACTTCACTGTCCTGTGATCGGACAAAGATAGCCCTCCCGATCAGAAACAGTCTCAACAATCTAAACAGGTTTATGTGGTAATGAGGACACATGAGGCAGATAGTTTGGGATAGGGTTATAAGTAATCAAATAATCTCTCAATTATAGAGATATGAATTTAACGAAACCAGGCCTCGGCAAACCAAATGTTAAGAAGAGTCATTCTGTCCTTTCAACAAAAATCAAGCCACCTCGGGAGCCACAACATTTCATACCCATTTTACAATTGTGCCTGTAAATATGTCTCAGTATGTGCTGAGGTATTCATATAGGCCAAAAAATATAATATAAACAAAGCTTTAGCTCAGCTATAGCCGCTTTTCTCGCATCTCTGGCAGGAAACTTTTCCTCAAAAGTAGAATAGTTTCTTGTAAAATGTCTCTCAACGTTCAATTCTTTACGTGGCTGAATGGGAATGGGAAAATGACTTCAGCATCGTGACTTTCTAGTGTTTGACACTTTCTCACTGCAAAATAAACATATCAGCAACCCAGCTGGAGTGATTATTAATACAAGCCCATTGGCCTCCAAATCATCAATATTCGTCTTAAATCTTTCTCTTTGCCTTTTCATTAGCTACTAACTAGACTGCAGACGACTGTTTAGAATGGCAGACGACACGACTGTTGTCTGTGTTGCCATGGTGACCAGCAGTCTGCGAGCCAGCCTTTGGGGTTAAAGGGTGAATCAGCAGTTCTACACTAACTCCAGCGTTTATGACCATTTACTGTTAAACTGTGTTGAATGATCACCAGAGCTTTATTTTACCGCAAAGGAGGATTATTTTATTATTACCTAAAAATCTAATTCTGCTGTGGAGCCGCAACAGGACAGTAAAAGAGCCACATGTTGCCGACCCCTGCACGTACATCATCATGGTCAAAGTTAATAAATGCACTTACGTTACTCCTCTCTCAACTATTATTACACTCTCTGCAGCAAAAACAACAAGTTTAGAGAACTAATTTAGCAGTTATATTAGCAGATTTAGAGTTCCTTAACCTTTCAATAAGACTCTAAACCCAAAAAAGTGAAAGTGAGCATCCAGCTTTAGAAAATGCATTGACTGCAAAATAATATCTGCACAGTGGGTGCATCTGCAGCACACACTGAGGCTTCTGGATTGCAAACTGGCTTTAAGGGATCTTTACGTCCCACAGCTGACAAACACATTCTTCATACTGGACAATCAGACACGCACACACAGACACATAGAGAGTGGCCCCATAGAGTAACACAGTAATCTAACGGCAGGGGAGCAGGGAACCACGCCTGGCTGCACAGGGCAAAGAGGAGACAGAGAGAAAGAAACAGAGAGAGAGGGTGAAAACATAAAGGACTGTGACATACACCCGCCCACCGGGACCTGATGATGACGGCGACGAGAGCCGGCAGGAAGGCGTGTCCTAAACATCAAGCAAGGATGCCGGTGAGACAGCAGCGAGTGGGTGGGGGACAGAGTGCAAAGCCCGAGCTCCGAGTGGTGGCAGGAGGAAGACGATGGTGACAGTGCCGGCAACAAGAGGCACGAGGGCAAAGAGCGAGTCCCAAGCTCCGCCGCCTGGGCCCCGCCTCCTGTTATGCAGTGAGGCCGCTTCACTACACCTCACATTCAACCTGGGCGGCCGAGCTGCCAGCTAAGGGCGGTGGCGGGGAGGCACAGCAGCGAGCTCTCATTCCCTCTCAGCTCAGGTGCTCACGCTGCCAGCTATATCAGTATCAGCTGGCTCTCATTAAGCGCCTTTTAAAAAGAACTGAGAGGGAACAGAGAGAGAGAGAGAGAGAGAGAGAGAGAGAGAGAGAGGGGCGAGCAACAGCAGCCGAGAGGAAACTAGAGCTCGCTGCTCCACCTCCCCGTCAGCTTGCAGCTCAGGACTCGCTCCTTGCCCTCATGCCTCTTGTTGACGGCACCGTCGTTGTCCTCCTCCTCCTTCTGCCGTCACTTGGAGCTCGGGCTTTGCGCACCGTCCCCCACCCACTCTCACACCCAGCTCTCTCCCCACCGTCCTCGTTGATGTTCGACGCCACTCCATGTTCGGGCCACGCTTTCCTGCCAGCTCTAGTGGCCACATCGTGGCCTGAGGGGCGGGCGTATGCCACAAGGACATATAGAGAAATAGAGAGCATAAAAACAGAATTATGAAAAGACAGCGAAAAGAGAGAGAAAAAAAAGAAAGGCCAATCTGGGTTTTCCACTCACTTTTTTTATGATTTTTTTTTTGTAAAAAACTTGGAAAAGCCAGAAATTTAAAACAATGGCCAAAGTTTTTATTCTTGGATGAGGTGGAAAATTTGGTTATTGATGAAAGTGAAATGTGAAAAATGGGGATGGAACCAGATTTTTAGAGCGAGTGATGATGTAGCTGGAACGAAAGCCACATGTGATTTGAAAAAAATTAAACGCCATGTGATTTGAAAAAAAAAATCATCAAAATCATCAAAGCTACGTCTGGACTGATGTTCCCAGGGGTCCGATGGGCGACAGCACTCATTAAATGGGCCACTACCCGCTCAGCATCTCTGTACTGTTATGGCTACAGTGATGTACGGTTGTCAGAGGGCTGTCAAAACTGCTTTACCGAGAAGCTGGTAAGGATTTGAATGCAAGCAAGAGACTCGTCTCGTGTGATATTCCTCTAGCACGTGACATTATGTTCAGCACATAACGGCAGTTAATAGATAAACAGTCATTTGCTTTTATTGACTTTTTGGAAATGTGCTTCAAATTTGCAAAACATTTGAATGGAAAACCTGCCAGTGAGAGATGCAAGATGCAGAGGCAAAGAGAGAGACTAGAGAGAGAGAGAGAGAGAGAGAGAGAGAGAGAGAGAGAGAGAGAGAGAGAGAAACGGCTGTTCCAGGGTGGGGTGAGCTGTAGATGGTAGGAGCAGTAACTCTATCCCCCCTGCCATCCTTGTGTGCACAAGAGAAAGGGCCTTCTAGCACACACATTACACGGCACAGCAGCCACACTGCAAATGTGTTCATGGGAGAAACCGTGTGTGTGCACAGATGACTGTGCACGCCTGTGTCTGTGCCTGTGTGTCATGAAATACCATTCCTTTAAACCTCATCTGCCTCCTCAACGTGACCTCTCAGCATGCATGCTGGTTAACGTGAGCGGCCGTGCTTGAAGTGCCGAAAATAGGGCTATCCATCACACACTCAAAACCACCGCCTCATACGGCTGAAATGTAAAGTGGGGGAGTGTTGGAGAGAAGCAACGACAATAGAACTAGCCTTTGGTTACACAGAGAAGGCAATGTTACAAAGCTTCTGAGCCACACTGTCTCCCAACAAGCGTCTACATTTGCCCATTGTCATGGGTTTCACGGGGGAGGCTGACTAACTGCTGAACTAAATGTCAACCCAGCCCAAAGTCGAGACATTGCGTTATCACGTGGAACGCTTTCTATTTTCCAAGTTTTGGGTGCATGTGCTTCGTCCATGCCATCCAACGTTGTTGCTTTCCACTCCCAGCTCTATCCGTTATGTCCCCTTTACCACAGACTTTCACTGGAGGCCTGTGAAGTACTAGTGGCTATCAGCCATGACAAAGTATTAAAGCAGCTTAGTCTCCCTTTTGAGACTCAGGATTCTCTGGTGCTGAAAAAGGGCTCAACTGGAAAAGAAAAGAAGAAAAAGAGAAAAGGACAACTCTTATCTACCATTACTTCCTGAAAAGGGGGCTTCTGTTTGAAGCCTGATATCTATGTGTTTCAAGGGGCCCATGGTGAGAAAGCAAGAAGCCCCTGGGGTTGAGCTGGAATAGAGGCTGCAGCGGGACACAATTACCCCAAAATGGTGTTGGAGGGTAAGGAGGTGGGTGTCCACAGGAAGGTAATAGCAGGGAAATGTGTGTTCCCACAGCACATACACATGGACACCATGGTGCAGACAAAAACCGGTAACAATGTAGGCTTGCAAAAAACAATGTAGACTCAAGAAAATGCAATATTCAAAGTTACACCCAGAAACACCAGATAAAAGTTCAAAATGTGATGTTGGAAATAAAGAATATTAAACACAATATCAATTAATGACAAAGAAGAAATTTGCTAGCCACATGAGAACAAGGTTGAGGCTGTGCTGACTGCAAAAACCATATGGACAACTGGTGTGTCAAGAACAAATCATCAAGGATATCTATATCCGTGTTTATCCATTGAGACAGTGGTGGAGAGGCTTGGTTATGCAGCTTCGCCCTGAGACCGGCAGCAGGACAAAAGCAGAGAGCCCACTGCTAAATCACCCCTCATGATACCAGGTGTAAAATGCCAGCGTCTGTCAACAGCGCCTTGCCAAGTCAGCATCCATCTGCCAAATCCAAATCACTACAGTTTCATGGTGCTATTAAAAACGTGAACAGCCAGTTAAATCTAAATGATGTGACACCTCAAAGGGTTCCTCCACCGAGAACCAGCTTCACCCTTTCCACTTCAAATGACGTACTGAGGAACAGAGCGTAGCAAACAGCCGTCTGTGGTGGGTGGTGTTTGTTAGTGTGGAAATATTTGTGTCAGTAGTTTGTTTGGGCACATATGGTTGCTGATAGAAAGTGGGAAAGGGGGTAGGAGAGTGCATACTTAATTCCTTTAGAAAGAAGTCATTTGTCTCTTTGAGGATGAAGGCACGATCAGCGGTGCGATCGGTAGGCGAGTGTAGGCTGCAGGCTGGGCTGATACGGGGCAGCTCTGGTGCATGCTCAGTCCTTATCTGAACCGCAGAGCCATGCGAGCGGCCCTCTTTCTGAGCGCCCACGCTGCGATAAAGGACAGGATGAAAGAGCCTGAGCGTTACGGCACATTGAGACGAACACCTTAATTACCTACAGAGCTTCACACAATGCCAACAGGACGGGATCAAACTGCCTTCGTTAGAGGAGCCGCTGAGCAGCGGAGGTCTGTGGGCTGAGGGGATGATGAGCGGGGCCAGAATCGTCAGAAATGACGGTCATTATAAGGGGCAGTCTCCAAATTAGGCACAGAAGCCGATGATAAACTGGTGGTAAAGTAGGAAACCAACCAAGCAGAACATGATGATTGAGCGCCCACACTGGAAGCACATAATAATCATCAAATGCATCAGCAAAAATGACTGCCTGTGGTAAACTGAATGATACCCACATAACACACAACACAGATAAGTGAGCTCCGGCGTTCTACAGAAGGAATTAAATGTGAAATTGGGTCACAGCATGAATCTCAGATACAGCTTCCGACATGCGCAGGAAACCCATGACTCAACTCAAAGTAGCTGATGGCAAAGCCCACACCCTGGGACTCCTGTGTGGTGCGGATCTATGCAAAACATGTTCCCATGGGACAGAGCACCGGCGCGCTCATACCGAAGGCTTCACATGCTCCTGAGCTCTAAAAAAGGGCCTGCACAGAGGCAGCCTATGAATAGAGCGCATTGTCATCCACGGGCTTAAATGTGGCCACAGTCTCAGAGACAGGGCCTCTGGCTGCCTTAGCTGAATAATTAAAGGCGAGGGCCTGCCTCCAGAGAAGAAGGGCACAGAGGAGAGCGGCAGGCGGCCTCCTATGCCTCGTGTACCTCCCTCTTCTCTTCCTTCTCTGTGAGTTTAGGTGTGTGGGTAAAGCATGTAGATCAGCCATGATACTTCTCCCATCTGATTACTCCTGCGTTCCTCTGCCGGGAGTTGGGGTGGGGGTTGGGGGGTGTGGAGTTCTATAGTTACAATGATGGTTTGGACAGAGACCCAAACAACAGCCTTTCAGCATCTGTCTTACAATATCTCGGAGGGCGCAAATTCTTTCCCTTGCACTCCTTCTTGTTTCCTCTTTCCAAGCTCCATGCTGTCTAACCCCTGCTCAACCTTTTGCTTAGCAAGCTGTTACGCTACCCCACTACCCATGCAGACCCTCTACCCCATCCCTGCATTTTTCTTTGCCCTGAAACACAAAAATCTATGGCCGGTAATGTTTAAACAGCACAAGGCAAGATCTAAAAACACAGAAAGGCACATTCTTTCCCATGTGGGGAATGTAAAATTGAAAACAGCGAGTGTTAGGCAGCCGTTTCCCTCCACCCCCACCCCTTTGTTTGTGTGGAAAGGTCCTGAGCAGTGTCTTTTTTCCCTCTATAAATATGGGATCCAAGGGATAGTACATCTCGTACTACAAGATCTGATGCTGATATAAACCTGGAAAAAATGCCACATTTCTAAGCTTCTGGCTTCATGTGTTGCGGGTAAAAGCTGGAAAAGATCCGATGACACACCCAAATACTGCCGGGCCTTAACAGCCCCATTTCAAATTCTGCAAATGGTGTGAATGCTTTCTGCTCTTGGCCATATCAAATTCCAGTTGGCTTAATATCCATACAAATTCCTCATTCCCACCAGCTTAAACACTGGTCCCTTTTCTCTGGTGCTCAGCACAAATGACCTGAGACCACTGAATTCAATCAACAGAAAACTCGCATATGTGTTGGAACAATGCTTCCTACCAGAGCAAAAGCAAACCAAAATATGTACCAATGAAAAAACACTGACAAGAGCAAAGGCCTTGCACAGCCTTAGTTATTTTTTACCACTTCTAAATTGATTTGCCTGTTAAACCCCAAGCTTTGCTGGTGCAGTTCATGTTTACTTGTTGGCGAAATAAGAGAACATTACGATCATTATGAGAGCGAGGGTAAGCAGCCAAGTCGATTGCTCTGAAGAGGGCGATGGGGAAAAAAGGTATTGATTCCAGGTTACAGAATCTCTGAGGACTGCTCAATCCAAACAGGAGACTTGGATGTTCCCTCTCTTGTGCTATTCCTCTCAGTCCCCCCCCCCCCCCGTCTCATACTCTCACTGGTGGTGGACAATCAAAAGCTGGAACAATGAGTTCTGTTCGCTTTGGCGGATGCTTAATGTTACCTATGAGAGTAGCATGGCATTTGACAGAGGTGATGATACCGCTTGTCACCTTGGAAAGGAAAAGGCCCAGAGGAACAGATTTCCAAAGGAGCCGAACACAAGAGCATTGTTTGCTAGTAGCGCTCTGATGTAAACACAGGGGCCGAAGTGGACCACATGACTGCATTCCTGCACAAAGAGCACAGAGGGACAGACAGACAGGAGAACTTCTACTGATGTTCAGCTGTACAGTGTAAGCCTCACACTGTATGGCACTGGTTCTTCTGCACTTCCAAGGCAATCCAGCACCACAGGAAGTGCAGGTTGACTCTCTGAGCCAGAACATTTCTGATAACAGATTAAACTACCAACTGTAAAAGTAGTACAATGGGCTAAGTAGAGGATTGTGTTGGCCTTTGTCCTACTATACTGGCAATGATATGTGACGGAGATACATTTGCATGACATTTGCATTTATCTACTCGGCAAACACTTTCATCTGAAACAACCCCATTCAGCCAAGTCAATATCAAGAACATCCATGGACCAAAAGGTGAGCACAGAGAAGATCTACTGTGATCAAAAATTATAACCTATAAGACTAGACATTTGGAAACATTAACCATGTTTACATGCATCCTAATTATCTGTTAATAATCCAACTTATAGCTCAATCGGAATAGAATACGTCCATGTAAACACCTCAATTGTAATAGACGAGTCCGACCGAGGCCATTCGGAACACAATTTCTATTCAATTGAACGAGGTGGGTAATCCTGTAAATAATCCTTTACATAGAAGAAAAATATCTGTGTAAATGCCTGAATCCGATTAAGTTCCGTACCGGAAAGCTCAAGTCCGTTCTGCATGTGCGTCACGTCATAGCAGAGTTTATACCGTTCAACACAGCGGAGCAGAAACTGGTCTGCAGAGGCGACAAAGTTTATGCTCTGATCTTTAAAAGACGGCAGTGGGACAGACGTCCAGCTTATGTGTCTCAGAACACGACGTCTTCCTCTCGGCCTTTTTTAATAAGGACATGTGAAGGACGTTTTCCTGAGTCATCATTTTAAAGTAAGTAAAAACACAAGCACTGCTCACTGCTGCTCACCTCACTCTGACTGGACTCACATGATGCTTGTCGTCATGGTAACATCTACACTAAGTGGTTCTCTACACAAATGGGTAGTCCGTAGTTAGATGTTTGAGAATCTCAGCTTGAGTGCCATGGATGACTACAGGACTGGTTACGTCACTTGCATGGGGACTGTTTGTATGACAGGCCAATGGGTAAAGTACAACTATAAAGGTAACTGTGACCTTCAGGTTGAAGTATGCAATGAAATCATCACAGAGTATGTGGGTGGAGATGGAGTGACACCAAAACGAGAGAGAAAAAAAGCAGGAAAAACATGGGTTAGAGATATATGTCGTTCTTGGAAGAAAGCCTCGTATCTCTAAAATGGTAACTTTACAGGAGAAGGAAAAATAATCAATGGAAGTCAATGGAACCAGACGTCATTCCGAGTCATTCTGGTTCCTTTCTAAGTCTTCAGATATAAAAAGGCTAGAGCACAATTTCATCTCATCAGTTGTCAGCTCAGACAGAAAACAAGCCAGGCTATACTTCACACAGCAACATTTTTCATCTTTTCTTTTTTCAGACATCTTAAGGTGAGCACGAAAACAGCATCGGCCTTAGCCTTTTCTGGATTGTTAGTTCTGCAGTCGCACTATGCCAAAAAAATAATCAACCAGAAAAAGCAATGGAACAAGGAAATCACTCCTGCTGTCTTAACTCCAACACATGCACACACAACAGTTAGAGAGAAAGACCTGCAGCTGTTGTAACACATGTAAGTGCAAACGGGGCTATTCCTGTATCGCATTCTTCACTGCATGTTGTGGCCTCCTCGCCACAGCTCAGGCCCAGTGATGTCATGCAGGATGCCAGGTGTCTCCCTTTCCTATTTACTTTAGCATGGAGTTATTTTTTTTTTCATTCTGCACTCCGGTCTAGTGGCCAGACGGATAGAGAGACGGACTGCATATTCGTTCTGATGGTGGGAGACGGGGGAAAGAGCAGCAGAGTCAAAGGTTGCCATTTACAGGATGTGGGCATAGGTGAGCTAGTCTTGGACAAAAAACGGCAGCAGTTTTTCAAAAGTACAGAACAATAGCTGAGAACGTTAGTGGTGACATTAATAATAACTGTTATTGCAACATAACTGATAAGCTCATATTGTTCCCATTCTACACAGAGATGGCAAAACTGTGTGGACGGTTATCAATACCAGGCAGGTATCAGCAGAAAATGCTGGATCTGATACTGAAGGGAGAGAAAAGGAAACTAATCTGGTAACAAATCTGTCCTGAAACGGCACACTTTCACACTGTGAGATAATGTGAGCTGGGTATCTCTTTCCTGGGGTTGTAGAGTGCTTGAGCATGATAGGCTACCTTTAGATGTTCATCTTAAGTAAAGAGTCTGGAAAAAAAAGCCAATTTTAACCCTTTAAGTCCTACGGAACAAAGTGACTCTCCCTGCCCTACAAATGATGTTTTCTCAGTGCTGCTGCCACATTAATTTGATATGTAAAGTACGTGATCTAACAAAGCCAAAACTCCAGATTTTTTTTTCACAGGCTATATTTTTAAACAAGCAACACATGAATAGGAATGTAAGTGACACACCGATCACATTTCATTTTATATACGTTATTCCAATACAATACAATGATTATAAGCTCTTATCAATGTAAAACAGACTCTGGATAAGACTATGCACAGAAGTCAGCTTCCCTTTCGGATTTTCCCGTTCCACCTTAAACGGTGCAGCAAGCATGTTCTGGCGTGTCAGGTTCCATTTAAGGTGGAAGAGGAAAATTTGACATTTTACAAGAAACTGTTCTACTTCTGAGGAAAAGTTTCCTGCTGGAGATGTGAGAAAAGTGGTTATAGCTGAGCTGAAGCTTAAAGCAGAGCAAAGTAAGTCTGTGTTTTCATTTATATTGTAATTTTTTAGCCTATACTAGCACATCAGCACATACTGAGAGCTTTTTACAGCCACGATGTTAAATATATATGTAATGTTGTGGCTGGTTTGGTTTTTGTTGAAAGGACAAAGCAGCTCTTTTTCACAATTGGGTTTGCAAACAGAAAGCTCAGATACTACATGCGATGCCCAACATGGACACTTCTCTAACAGTTAAACTGACCCCTCATCAAATTCTCTGAATTGGTTGCTGGCAAAATTAAGATTAAGTGACCCTTATTAGTCCCACAACGGGGAAATTTCACCTCCGCATTTAACCCATCCATGAAGTGAAACACCACATACACACTAGTGAGCACACACACACACACACACACACACACACACACACACACCAGGGGGCAGTGAGCACACTTGCCCGGAGAGGTGGGCAGCCCAATCCGCAGCGCCCGGGGAGCAGTTGGGGGTTAGGTGTCTTGCTCAAGGACACCTTGTGCTGTCGGCTCTGGGGATCGAACCAGCGAACTTCCGGTGACGAGGCTGGTTCCCTAACCTCCAGCCCATGAATGCTCAGTTCGATAAGGTTAAAGAAAAACATTAGATCTGTCTCAGTTCCAGTCGAGGTATTAGTAATGGAAAAGTGGCGTTGGGCCTTTGCTAAATCTAGATTATAAGATGTATAAAAATTTAGAGAGGCAGACAATAATTATGCTGTTCTAATGATCGAAAAGAGTATGCACAGCGTACTGTATACAAAATATTGTCAGCATATGAAATGGTGCTAATTAATTTCGGCCGAGTCATCCAGGCCGTGCTGAATGGCTAGGCGGCCTGAGTCAGTGTTGCTCTCCAGCAGCTGTGTCCTCTGGTGAAAAGTGTGGTTACAGACCCAGCATTGAGTTACAGTCTAATAACACAGTCACGCAGCAAAAATATGCAGTCTGTTGGGCTCCCTCTGCGAGAATCGTTCTCTAAATCTAGAGGACAGAGCTGTGCCTATACACTGAAGCTTCAGAAAGGCAAAGTCAGCGAGGTGTGAAATTGTTTACTGCCTTTCCCAAGGGCACTGGCTTCTTTTAACAACCAATGACAATAATATGTAGAACCGACAGCACGAGTCTGTGATGGACACACCAAAAAGGCATCGTTTGAGACACTCTCTCTCTTGCCACAGTCCCCCGCCTCTATGTGTTGCCACTAAAAAGACAGCGAGAGGCAAAGAGAGGCTTCTTTACGTGTTGTTATGGGACGGAGGAGTGAAGTTCTGATGTTATCACGCCGTTCGGTATCCCATGGTATCCTTCATACAGTCACAACAAAGAAACCTCGGCCTCTAGAGACGACCCGGGCCTGGAATGAGAAGTGGAAACCTGATATCTGCAGGCTCCTACTTCATCAGCACACCGCTGTGCTGCAGCTCTAAAAGGCCAGAAACAAACAGAAACGCCCCTGAGTCGTGTTTCCTTTGCTTCCATGAAATATAGTCTGACTTCTCTGGTGGATAAAAGCACAATTCATAAAAAAGGCCTCTTAACCTTCTTCTTCCTGAGAGGTCGGAAGGTCGGCGTACTACAGCGATTGGATTAGAGGCGAGGATAAGCAATTTGAAGGTCAATGGGATGACATAATCCTGCATGGCAGTCAACAGTTGAAGGAGCTCTGTGGTAACAGATGGGCCTCAGCGAGCCATTCAAAGACAGTAGCTCTCTGCATCATACTGCAGCTCAGGGAGCCTAAATAAACCCAAACCACTCACCACCCACCTGAAAAACAGGCCATCTGAGCAGCGTTCTTTGACAAAGGATGTAAGCTTAGAAAAGAAAGAGTCCAGTAGAGAAAGGTCACGGTAAATTAGAACTGCTCTGAGTCTAGCACTGTTCTGTAGAAGACTGATTTTCTCTAATATGCATCTTCAGTAGCCTCGGTGGCAGAGACTGGAACAGACTCTGATGGCATGTGTTCATGAGCGGCACAGGCTGACGGGATAGAGAGAGGAAATTAGGTCTAAGCAGGTGCTTCAACATCTGCTCCTTGTCTTGTAGCTGCACTCTGGAAAGTTTGAGAACATCTCACTAATATCTAATCATCTGAGGCTTAATGAGTATGAATATCACTTCTCATTTTGACCGCATTATTTTGGCATGATTCATAACTATTTAACACTGATGTGTTAGTGTGTGTTGCGCTGGTCTGAGTGGATCAGACACAGCAGTGCTGCTCGAGTTTTTATACACCTCAGTGTCGCTGCTGGACTGAGAAGAGTCCACCAACCAAAAATATCCAGCCAACAGCGTCCTGTGGGCAGCGTCCTGTGACCATTGATGAAGGACTAGAGGACGACCAACACAAACTGTGCAGCAGCAGATGAGCTGTCGTCTCTGACTTTACATCTACAAGGTGGACTGACAAGGTAGGAGTGTCTAATAGAGTGGACAGTGAGTGGACATATCAGTGTTACTGCAGTGCTGAGAATGCTCCACCACCCAAATAGTACCTGCTCTGTGAGGGTCCGTGGGGGTCCTGACCACTGAAGAACAGGGTAAAAGGGGGTAACAGAGTATCAGAGAAACAGATGGACTACAGTCTGTAACTGTAGAACTACAAAGTGCAGCTATACAGTAAGTGGAGCTGATAAGATGGGCAATGAGCGTAGAAACAAGGAGGTGCTCAGAATGTTATGCCTGATCGGTATATATATATATATGGAGCACAATACACACATTATAACGAATACCTACATGAGCGCACGCTTTACTGAACATCTCTGTAATCCATTTTAATCGATTCCAAAACCAGCGCAGTTGAATCAGCACCTTTAGTGCACTGATGCATTTCTACACCTTTAAGAATTAATGAACTAAATTAATCAGCGCTGAATGTGTGATAAGAGCGTAACAGAGACACTAACAGCACTGGTCAAAGATTTGATTGCTGTGAATGTTGAAAAACAAACCATAATGCTGCACACGTCTGGCAAAGCGTGAGCATTTATTCGTGGCATTTAGCAAATGCCACGATCCCACCCCCACGGCCACACGGAGGTGAGCGCTAGTGACACAACCTGTGCACCCCCATTCGCCACGGAGAGCTGCCCCTCAACCCCACTGCCAGCTCGCTGTCAGGTCCCATCAGTGCTCAGAGCACACCTATACAACATACACTTCAGTCAGCACCACGAAAAAAACAGCGGTCCAAGCAGCACCTGCAGACTTGAATAGGAAACTTTGGTTACAGCCCAATTGGGAAAAGCACTAGTCAGAAACTCTGCCAAGGTGTTTCTGCTTAACAGCACTGCACCCTCTTTGTTGATATAGCCAAGGTTCTCTACAGAAAGAATGTGAAATGAAGCCTTCGCAGACTTAATGAGTTGTGTCTCAATATCAGAACAAGCACGGATTAAAACAGATGAGCTTTAATCATTTGCACCTTGTTTATAAGCACAAGAGCATATTGCATTTGACAAAACCAAACTGTCCAACAGAACCGGTTCCATAATATAGAAAAGCTTCCTAAGAGGAGAAATTATAACTGTACTGAACTGTACTTGTGACGTCAGCTACTGAAATTTGAAATATAAAGCTTATATCTGCTGCATATCTGTATCAAATTCATAACACCATTTTATCAGTACAGGAAAGTCCTTCCCGTAGTATTATATCCTCCCATGCAGCGCTCAGTCCCAAAGGAGGACTATGACTCTAGCCAATGTAGGTCAAAAGGATTCTTCTCTTCAGTCCCAAGGGGCAACTGGCTTTTAAGCTTATACCAGTACTACTGTTATCCCTAGAAAGTGACTTCGTTTTACTTCGTTTTTGACATTTAATGACGACATATTCTTCATTTTAGGCTTTAAGACACGGAAAGAGAACTTCAAAAAGGAACTCGGTGGCATCTGAGGACAGCTTCTCACCTACTAAGCAATGTGAGTGAGCTTTGCTTATTAATTTACTCACATACAAATGGGAAAAACACAGGATTCTGCTCTAAACACTATGATGAACAGCTTCGGAAAGTAGGCCAACAACCAAACAAGGGGGTAGAAGAAATCCAGTTATTTGTCAAAAAGAGTAATTTTCTTCCTCTTTAGTGCATGACAGGAAAATGTAATAAAATTTCAGGCAGTGGGGCTCGGCTAGCAAACGCACAAGGATTTCTTCATGTCCTCAAGCACAAAGCAAGCTATGTAAACCATCCCTGCTGGGTGGTATCTAATATCAGCAGTGATTTACATTCAGTGCGACACTAGTACTTTAAGAAACAGATCAATGGTGATCTGAGTTATTAACTATTATGAGCCGCGAGTGTACGGCCCTCTGATCGAAGGACTCATCTGTGCACGCGTCAATAAAACAGGAGTCACTCAAAGGGACCTTGAGCTGTCACATCCGTTCAGGGAGAAAAGGGTGGGAGTTCTCGTACGCTCTGTGGGCCGACACGCATCTATCTAAAATACACCCCAACAATGCACAGCAGTAGCCGGAATGCATAGCAAGGTCACTAAGAAATAAACAGGCCGGTTTTGCTGCTGAGCCCTTAAGACTGTGCACTTAATTTTTAATTAATTTAATAATGTCAACTGCCCTTCCCCTCACAGTTTCACACCAGTGGCCTGTTAATGAAGTCATCAGAGGGTCCCATTTTGTAGGGAAGATTTCAACCACTACCCCTTGTAGCTCAAATCCAAGGGGCAAGGTGACACTCGAAAACAAGGGGTAGAAATGGGACTGGTGTAAGGTTCCCAGCACAGTCAGACGCTTGCAGATGATTGTAGCCGAAAGGGCTTTTACCGATTTAAACAGAGTTCCAAATCGTAGTCACAAAAACAGGCAAAGTTCAAATCCAAAAATCAGAGAAAGCAGTAAATGCGTCCAAAGGGCAGGGCAGAAAGAGCATAAACCAAAAAACGAATAGCAGTAGGTCATACACGAAAGATATAGCAATAACAAACCGCTCAGTAAATCAACACCGGGCAATTCAATACTTCGCAATGTCTCTAATCTATAGCCCAGGCTATATACCCACCCAGGTGATGCTCATCAATATTCTGGAAACCTAGAGCGCTGATAGGAGCGTTGTGTCACCTGTGATGTCACGTGATCTCCCAGAGGATTTTGGGAGATCGAGTCCATTTCCACAAGGGATTCTGGAGGTTGCGTGACAACTGGATCGTCGCAATATCACACAAACGAATCAGGAACACTCACAGTCACATAGCCCTACTCAGGAATGCTCTAGGGTTCTACTGGAACGGCGTCCGGAAGGATCATTTTCCAACATGTCAATTACAGAGAATGGCAAAGCGCATGACTGCTAAATGAGCTGATTAAACCTGACGAAGCTTGAAGGACATCTAAAAATATCATCTTCAATTCTAACAAATACTAGGTTCAACTGGCCCGCTCTTCTGTGGCGGATGTGGCGCGTACAAGGCATACGTTACGACAACTGCACAGCCAGCTGTTGCTTCTGCACCAAGACAAAGCCTAACCTTCAGTCATGAGCCGACACCGTAAGACACCGAATAATTGCCACCTACTCTCCTTATTCCTGTCATAAAGAGGAAAACAAACGGGCCTTTCTGTTTTCTTCAGACATCCCGTGCGTGGGTGTCGGTTTTATGAAACAGGTGCTACGTAGTCATCGTACTCCGCGTTTGATGAGGAACCCTGAGGAGTACGAAGCGCAGGGAGGAAGGGGTTAAGGCAGCTGCCTCGCTGTGTTTTGGAGCACCAGATGCCTGGGGCCTCGGAGGATGTGTAAAATGAAGCCCAGATGTGCCTGTAGAGGAGACTTTACGGGGGAATGAGTTAAAAAGCTACAGGAATTTCAAAGCAACTGCGCTGTGCCCCGCATCCTCCCTGAACCTACTGTAGCGCACGGTGCCAAAGACGACTCACAACACCACCCACGTCTTCACCACACTCCCGCCACATGCTCACACTCTCTCGACTGCACCTTTTGGGTGACAGTTGACAGACAGTTGCTTAACAAAGCAACTTTTCCCCAAAAGACATCACCACTCCACCGGGCGGCACCGTAAAAACACGCATACAGGTACTGAAGTGTTTCCAATAAACTGTCCCCGTGGCACTTTTTGGAGAGAGCCACCTCTCATGAGGATAGAGATGTTTTCTGAAGAACCCTGTGACATCCGATTAGTGGACCATGGAGCCACCTACTATTGCTAAAAGTAGAGTTTCTGTGTATGATACAGACTATTGTGACCAAAGTACAACCCATGAGGCGGACCATTTCCACCTGATCTCACTTTAATGAATGTTCGAACAATGCACTGCAACTTTAATTGCTGATGCGCCCCTCGGCCCGTCCTGAGGGTCTAGCACATATTGTTCTGAGCCAAATCAACCTGTGTAGTGTAGTAGGATAGTTAAAGCTCTGTGAAGAGGCGTAGAGACATATCGATATACCACATAGAGAATGAGACACTCAATTGAATCTTGTCGATTAAAGCCATGCGTGTCCTTACACACCTGATTTTTACAGCGATCCAGTTACACGGATTTATTTGGTGGACGTGGACGACTGATACGAGCGCAGCCTTCACAGAACACTGAGCAATAACTGCATCTCAACACACAAGGCTGGACTGACTGAACTGACTGCTAATGGTTCCTTTTAAATAAAACTGGGGGACCTAAATAAGGCCGGCCTGGAATTTCTTACCATCAAACCACGAATTCATGGATTTTACAAGAAAGCTGGTTCAGGAGAAGATGTTTTTGAACAGGTACCGTGCTGAAGGGCCTAGCTGTGTATCATTAAAGCCTGTTTCCACCACTGGAAAAAATATATCCATTTAAGTCATAATGATAGAGTTTTTGACTTAATAGCTCATAACTACAAGTTAGCATCTTGTAATTATGACTCAGCATCTTATAATATTGACTGTCACAATCATGACGGCATCTGATAATTACGACAACATCTCATAATGAGATCCTATCTCACAATAATGATGACCTAGCATCTCATTTTTATGAATTACTTTCCATCAATAAAGCATTGCTATATCATAAATATGACTTAGCACCTCATACTAATGACTTAGTGTCATAATTGACTTAGCATCTTATTTTCATGAATTACTTTCTCACAATAATGACTTCCTATATCATAAATATGACTTATCACCTCATAATAATGACTTTCTATGTCTTAATTATGACTTAGCATCTCTTAATGACTTACTGTCATAATTATTACTTAGCATCTTATTTTTATGAATTATTTTCTCATAATAAAGTCTTGCTAGATCATGAATGACTTAGCACCTCATAATAATGACTTACTGTCCTATAATTATGACTTAGCATCTCATTACTGCGAATTACTTTCTCATAATAACGACTTGCCATATCATAAATATGACTTAGCACCTCATAATGATTTACTTTCTCAAAATATTGACTTACTGTCCTATAATTATGACTTAGCATCTCATTATTATGAATTACTTTCTCATAATAACGACTTGCTATGTCATAAATATGACTTAGCACCTCATAATAATGACTTACGGTCTCACGATTCTGACTTACTTTCCCATACTAATGACTTACTGTCTTAACCTTACGACTTAGATTCTCATAACTATATAATTAAGACTTAGTATCTCATAATATTGAGATCTGACATCATAATTACTACTTAATACCTCAGAATAATGTCAGTTTTGGCGTACTACGTCAGAATTATGACTTAGTATCTCATAGATATGACTTACTTTTTCATAATGATGCTCAGCACCTCATAATTACAAGAGAATGTTCTCACAGTTATTATAACATTATTCTAACATACTATATGGCTTTTTTTTTCCTTTGGGTGGCTTAAATAGTATTTTGCTTCCACCAAATACATTTTTTTTAAAAATCCCAACACAAAGAAAAGGCTGAAGATGGCTTCCAGTAAAAACAGACCCACACACCTCAGCACGTCTGCGAGCAGAAACACGAACCGCCGTCCAGATAGACAGTCACGTTCAGCGGCTGTGGGTTCATTAACTGCTGACTGGCCCAAAAACGGCGATATATCTGTAATAAAATGTGTGTTTTTACCGATTAAACTCCGGCGGCTCGGCCTCTCTCTGCTCGCCTCGACAACTCTGGGGCGCTCGAGCGAGAGCTCTTCGCGCCTTAAATGGTCTCGAGGACGCCGCGCGCCACCAGAAAGCAACGGTCGAGCAGCGCTAAACGGCCGAAGCCGAAGCCCACCACACAGACAACTGAGATTTCTCCGGGAAAACCGCTTTAACGACAGCTTACATAGAGGTGGGGTTGCTTTAAGGTAACCTGTCAGCGTAGGGGGCTATACACGGCCTATTCCTCTTGAATAAAGCTGGCCTAAGACCAGTTTAAAGACGAACCCCTCCGATTTTTCAAACACCCCACATAATTAGACGTCTGGCGTGTAAGCAAAGCCCATCGGAGCGGTTTGGCGTGAAGCGTTTCGTTCAAGAAAACCTGCCGAGTCAGAACTGTTCACAGTGGTGGTGATGGGAACCAGACGTCTGAAGAGTCGACTGCCTCTGAAATCTCCCTTTACTGAAAGGTATAACGTGAAAATGGTCATATATGCGCTGTCTGGTGTCTGAGACACTGTTTTATAACAGTTTTTGCGATAAAACGTTGGCTTGAATGCATTTTAATACTGCCGTGGCGGAGGGATACATGTAAGGCAAATAGTTCCCACGGAAAACGTGTTATTTTCAGATTTATGGCTGTTTTACCACCATTTACATCACATACATTAACCCAGGAGGTGCGTGTAGGTTCGCTATTGGTTTTGGGTAGTAAATAAGTGACCCCTGGCCAAGTGACCCCAGGTTCCTATCACCGCCACCGTGAGGAAAGCCGCCTCTACGGTGAGGCGTTTCACTCCAGACCTCCCTGAATGACTGTTTACACCTCCAGTGTCGGTTTAACTGTCGCTTACATGCGGAGATATCGTCCCAACGAGCCATACATGCACATTGATGCATGCATTACTCTGTTTATCTGGATGTGGAGAAGAAATATGTCAGCTGCTTTAAGGACGAGGCTGAATTTGTCCTCCCATTCGGCCGAATGGAACTGCTGCACCATTTAAGGTGGAACGGGAGAATTCGTGACTTGGTGTCGATGCCCTTTCCTCTGTTTGTAACTTTTTATTAGCCTAGATTAGCTAGCTAAGACTAACGTTTCTACACACAAACTTACAGTTTTTATTCCTTCTTAAAACTTTTTTCCCCCACGTTATGTTTTATATGTTTACAGAACTGAAGTTGGCTTCTTATTCGCCAGCCTATTATTTTATTTTTCCGGTCCACCTTAAATGGTAACGCTCCAGCCGTTAAATTCCGGCGCCTGCGCTGCCGCTCTAGAGTGTAACTGCTGCACCGTTTAAGGTGGAACGGGCAAATTCGAATAAGACGGACTTCAGCTCCGTGATTTAACGTTTTCAGGGAGACGTGTCGGATTTTTTGTCTCAGTTTCGGAAATTCTCCCAGGATTGAGGAGAAACGAGAAGTCTGAACTGAATGGCTCATTCAAGGTCACTGACAACAAAGAAATGCGGTGGGAATTGAGGGCTGAGCCTCGCCTTTTCCACCCGAAATCACCGTTCTGCAAACAGCAGGGGGAATAATTCACCTCCAGCATCTGGTGGCGGGCGGTAGGTGAGGGAGGGAGCTGGCGTCTCCTCCGCGACCGTATTTCAACAACAATGAAGGCACGGATACTCCGTAAACAGGCTGCCCGTCTTACCTTCCGACAACTCCAGCTCCAGTTCGGCTAATCTGGCTCGCACTTCCAGAGGAAGGGGCAGCGCATCGCGGTCCGCCATTGTCCGTTTGAAAAGAGGGGAATAAAACCACTCTCGTCCTCTTTCTTCTCTCTCAGACGAGTGTGTCAGCGCTGCTGTCCTTTCTCCGCGCCGCAGCCGCAGCGGTGCATAAGGGCTTCAGGGAGATGGAGGTGGCCGAGCGGGTCGAGGAGCGCCTTCGTGTGCGGAGTGCTGTCTCTCTCAGCGGAGCCCAGCCATGTCCGAGCGGCTCCGGGCTGGGCGGGTGGGAGAGAGGAGAGAGGCGCGGTGTGTGTCGGCGTGTGTGGCGGCGGAGAGGCTCGCTGATCGCACAGCAGCGTCCGCAGCTCCCTCTCTCTCTCTCACTCTCTCTCTCTCTCTCTCTCTCTCTCTCTCTCTCAACCTGGCATGACGCAAGGGGCGTGCTGTTCTCCCACTCACCACAAGGGGGCGAAACGAAAGGGGAACGCCACCAATCTTACCAAATTTCTGCCTAATTTGATCAATGACGCAAACAAACCCTGTTGAACAAGTTTCTTGACTACACACATAAAAAGATGGTTCTTCAGTGGTTCTTTAGAAAGATATAGATATCTATATAGAACCATAACTATTTAAAGAACCCTTAAGGATGGTTCTTCAAGGGATCTTTAAGAAAGAAAATGCTTCAGAACCATGATCACTCAAAGAACCCTTAAATATGGTTCGTCGAGTGTTCTTTAGTAAATAAAATGGTTCTATATAGAACCATGATCACTCAAAGTACCCAGAAGGGTCCTTTGGTGAAATTGTGCTTCAGACTGATGGAGAATGTGCTTTGGTTCTCTGGTTCTTTATAGAGCCTTTTATATTGTGGCTCTATATAGCACCAAGAAGTGTTCTTCTATGGTCACAAGCTTGACATTGTAATGATAGCAGAACCTTTTTGGTGCTTTATAGAACCGTTTTCAAAAAAGGTTCTATATAGAATCACCTACAAACACGTTCTCTGTCAATTTGAAGAACCGTCACCATGCAAAAAACCTTTAAGCATGCAAATGGTTCTTTGAGTGTTCGTGGTTCTATACAGAATCGTTCCCTTTACTAGAGAACTCTTGAAGAACCATTTTTTTGTTTGTCCTGATGTCTTAATATCACAGTGTAAAGGTGAAGCAGGTGTTCTGGGACTGACTGTCTTTGATGGTTTACTAATAAGATCTAAATGTGTCCTACAAGAAACTAGTGGTCTCTAATGGTAACCATTAAACTAATTCCCATTAGAGAACAAAACATCAGATTTGAATCCTAATGGTCTTTTTTTCAGCAGTGTAGTTGTTTAGGCTGTTTTGATGTGAAATGGTTGATTGTAGAGAAACTTGCAGCCTCAGGTGTCTTCATAGTGGTGGTGATGGGAACCAGATGTCGCAATGACTACAACACAAATACAGTAATTTTACTTACTATCCAAAACCACCAGTGAGCCTACACGAGTCTTCTGAGTTTATATGTCGTTGCTGTCAGGACAAAACCCTGTCTCTCCTTTTTTGTTGTTTTTTCATTTTTGGCATAATTTGAAAACGGCTGAAGTGCCTTATATAGTGTCAAACCTTCATGACGAACAAACAGAAATATGCTAAATTAGTTGGAAAAAAATGTTTCTGTTTACTTCCATTAAATGGTAAATATTTTTTTCTTGTGACGTAAAATTCCCTTTTTCCAACCCTACATGTGCCCCTCAAGCATTAATAGATTAAAATACATTTTAAGATAACACTGTGATAGAAACTTATGTCTGAATCATTAAATTACTGTTTTACTTACAGTTTCATAAATTACACACACACACACACACACACACACATATATATATATGTATATATATATATATATATATATATATATATATATACAGGGTGAGTCAAAAGTCACAGGACACTGTTTTATTTTTTATTTTATTATCAACTTTTATCTCTGGGGTCATCTCAAACAAACTGTGTATGCTGAGAAAATCTGCAACAAACACCACCTTCAGCACCGCATCGCGCATCGTGGAGGCTTGTGACAGCATTTCTCCAGAGGTTCTCATGCGGGTTCATAACGTTTGGTTCCTGCGCCGTCAGCTCTGTGTTCAGCACCAGGGACAGCACACTGAACACGTCAGATAGCTGCACCACAGGCAACGTTTCCAGTTATTGTTGCAACTTTCTGAACCACAAGAGATATTGCAAGTCTGATTGCGGCTCAGTTTCTGAGACAAGTCTGGTCTTTGATCTGCTACATGACCACCTTCCCATTGGAAAAACTTGCCCTTGATCCAATATGATGGCTTTCAAGATAGCGGCCATGTGCCGAACATAGCCTATAAGATACCGTTACTGGCTGAGGTATTCAGATCTGTCATTTTCCCTTTCGTTTCTGAAATAAAACAGTGTCCTGTGACTTTTGACTCACCCTGTGTATGTGTGTATATATATATATTGCTGCTTTAACATTAACAGTAAAGTTTCTTTTTTAAAAATAGATTTGGTTAACATGGCAACACATTCCAAAATCATTTCAATGTTTGGAATGTATCTCAGCATGGACTGCAACGTATTTGAAATGCATTTTAAATATCGTCACTGTCCAATGAAAACCATGCATCTCCATTTTTGTCGATATTTTATTTTTGTACATCATTTCAACACAACAGCTGTTGTTCATGTCATGTGAACATGAACGGACCAATGGAAACACTCTAAAACCACTCGGGATAAAATCTCTTTGCCTTAACTTACATTAAAGAGTGTTTATCTCCTTGATTTTCATTGAACAGCGCCGATACATAAAAAAAAAGATGTTCATATGTTTTTTATCTAACCCATCAAAGACCTCTGTACCTATACAGATATACATGAATTTTTTAAATTTGGCTTGAGCATATTAAACATATGCTCATGTTGCTTGATTTGCTTGATCATGAGTTTTTTGTTATTGGAGAAACCAACCAAATGTCCACCACTGCACTGACCTTCACTGATATTACACCACTAAACAACAAAAAAGAGCATAGGTCACCAGCAGTTGTGTTCTGGATGTTGGTTTTGCTGGTCAGCAGCAATGGAAGTTAACCCCTTATCAATCCGAGTGTTACTAAGCTCTGCTAAAGCCTGAGTAGACTGATAAATCAATGTGATCAGTTATCAATCTCAGCGTTACTGAGCTCTGCTAAAGCCTGAGTAGACTGATAAATCAATGTGATCAGTTATTAATCTCAGCGTTACTGAGCATCTAATACGACACACGTGTTCAACATAAAAACAAGAGCACACCCTAAGGTGTTACCATTTCAGTATTTGAAGCTATCATAGCTATCATATATCAAGTGTGAAGCCTAATAAACTAAAACAAAATAATGGGCTACATTCAGTAATACAGCTATTAGCAGTACAGTTATGTGGACAAATATGGAGTTCCTCACTGAGCCGGTGGGAAAAATGACAGCAAAATAAAACCGAATGCTCATCACTAAAATACTGAAATTGTGTAATATACAAACTAACATACAGCCTAAACAGGGAAAAATTACAACAACTTAGCAATATTTCAGCCTTTTTGAGGTTAGAGGGGCACTTGGGGGCAGTCGTGGGCTGAAGGTTAGAGAACTGGCCCTGTGACCGGAAGGTTGCTGGTTCAATCCCCAGAGCCAACAGCACATGACTGAGGTGTCCTTGAGGAAGACACCTAACCCTCAACTGCTCCCCGGGCTCCATGGATAGGCCCACCGCTCCAGGCAAGTGTGCTCACTGCCCCCTAGTGTGTATGTGGTGTTTCACTTCACGGATGGATTAAATGCAGAGGTGGAATTTCCCCATTGTGGGATTTAAGAATCACTTAAATTAACTTTCATAACACAAAGTACTATTAGCTTTAAAGGGGAATTCCACCAATTTTTCAAAATTTCTGCATAATTCAGTGGCTGGGGTGCAAAGTCATCCAGAATGGTCTGATAAATGGCTCGTTTGTAAAGAAACTTGCAGACTCTGCAGTGAAGGTGATAGGAACCAGGGGTCATGATGTCTACATCATCATAGCGGTCAAGCTGAAAAATAAGTTTTCTCAGGGGAATATTTTGCCTTAGAACACCCTTCTTGTATCCCTCCAAACACATTTCAGGCCAAAACCTTATCACAAAGCGCATGTAAAGCAACATTTCAGACATCAGGCAGTGAATTCATAATGTCATGTATTAACTTTCTGTGAGGGGCTTTTAGAGGTGGAATGAAGCATTTCACACCTAACCACTCCGATTTACCTTGCTGACATGTTAACACTTCAATTATACAGAAATTTGGGAAAATCAGGGGAGTTACCTTTTACTAAAATCAAGACTATAGACTACTCATGTGCATTAGCTGTCTGCCTCAAGCTTAGCCTTGACTTCTAGAAAACAATACTGCCTGAACAAACAGCAAACCATAAAATTATACAAGTTAGACAACTCAAATATTATAGACAGAGATAAACTAATATTTTATAGTGTTCTCACATATTAGCACTTAAAACAGCAATAATCAGGCTCTCTCTACAGAAGCTGGATTTAGACATTACGAGAGAGAGAGAGAGAGAGAGAGAGAGAGAGAGAGAGAGAGAGAGAGAGAGAGAGAGAGAGAAAGAGAAAGAGAAAGAGAAAGAGAAAGAGAAAGAGAAAGAGAGAGAGAGAGAGAGAGAGAGAGAGAGAGAGAGAGAGAGAGAGAGAAACAAAACACTTGTATTAGGCAATATTAGTGTTCTATCAACTCTCATTCAAGCCGTTATGGGTCATGGAACTTTATTTTGCAGTCTCAGCTCTCCACAAGAAAATGATGTTCAAGATACGCCACCTTGTGGTGATAACTTCACACTAGAGACGTTACGGCAAACTGATGAAATGCTCCATGAGATTCTGCAGAACACAACAACTTGACAAAACATCAATACTTAATGGGCATCCAATTTCTTATTGACATTTATTTTAATACACCTTGCTCTTAACCAATTTAAGGGTACCTTTTTTTTTTTTTAAATGTTTTCCAATTATTTACATCTGTACAGTGAAAGCACACATTACAGTTCTGACCATAAGCATGTACAAAAGAAAAAGAAAAAAAAAAAAAAAAAAAAAAAAAGAGAGACAGAAAACAAAATCCCATTTCAACCCTGACAGTTTTGTGCTACACAAATGCAGTGACCAAGGCTGTGAGAACATCCCTACCACACCACCCATTTTTTTTTGTCTACCCTTTTGGGAACTGAAACAAACTCCAATCTCTCTTCTAAAAAGTTAAGGCAGAGACACTTTTCAAGTTTAAATAAAATTCAAGTTTTCAAACGCTGTTAATTTGTAAGTTTTTGTACACCTTAAAACTTTTTCCGCAGTCAAACCTTTGTTACTCTGTTATGCGTAATGGACGAAAATGTTAAACTTGCATTCTGAGTGTCAAAAATGAGGGGGGCAAATGATTTAAAAAAAAAAAAAAAAAAAAAAAAAAAAAAAAAAACACGTATGGGGGGGCATACCGGAAACATGACCGACATCTGCGACACAATGACCTCGACTCATTCTATAAAGGTTCTCCACTCTGCAGGAAGACACAAAGAAAAGACTAGACTTGCTCTGCCAAAAAAAATAAAAAATTCAAGAGTGAACCGACCCAACTGACCAACTAACCGGGGTGGGGGGCTTCAGAAAGAGACAAACACGCCACTGGTCCATGAGTGCGGGAGGCACATCTCAATGAATGTAGGTTATATACGCAACACCTTCAAATCCACGGCAGCAAATCTGATGATATGCAAAATCCAGGTGAAAGGATAGACGTTCTCCCTCGATCCCTGCTCCTACTGAGATTATAGAACAGCACCAAATTAACCAAGTGACAAACCATAGCACCACGCTAGCATAGAACAACTCTGAGAAGCTGATTACGAAGCTTTACTGTATTAGACAAACGCAAACTAGGCACATTATCACACCCCCACCCTCACACCCTGAGAACTAATCAGTGTGCAGTTCCTCTAAAAATTGATCTGATGATGTGCATCACCATATCTATCAAATTTCTCGATGCAAGTGCTGAACTGGAACCATTTTTTTGCTTTTTGGATCTTAATGAATGTGATGTGGACGATGTTTGATACACATGGGCTCAGATTTGGGCCTGGGGATTTCAAGCAATGTGGGCCTGGGGGGAATCCGTTAAAAGAAGAAGTTAAAAGAAAAGAAGTGGGGGGAAAAAAGAAAGAAAATGAAGGAAAAATCAAATACATAAAAATGCATGCACACAAGACAAGATAATAGTTACACCAGCTACTTTGACATTTCAGTATAATTGAATTTAAAAAAAAAAAAAAAAAATCATCATGTGCTGGTTTTAAAATGAAAGTCAGAGCTCAAAACTACTCCAGTGCCGATGCATTAATACATAAAAACTGAACACAAATTGACTTTTTGAATTGCGTAGCACAGCAGCTACGACTGGTCAGCCTACTGTAGAAAAGCCCAACAGAATCAGACCCAGTGCTGTCAGTGCCTGGTGGTTAGAAAATTATATACACGTTGATTAAAAAAACTGGAAAAACAAAAAGGGTTCAAGATCAGCACTACTTCAAAAAGTCAGTATTTCCTACTACCAGCACTATGTTATCAACAAAAAAAAAAAAAGACTTGAGCTCTGGCAAAAAAGCTAATTCCCAAAAAAAACCACCACCTTTCCACAACAGGGCCAGTCGTCCTTCAAAAAAAAAAAGAAGAAGAAGAAGAAAAAAGAAGGAAATAAAAGCATTAAAAAAAATAAAGGACTAGACAAAAACAAAAGAACAAAAAAAGAAAAGTACATCAGAGAACCCTTATGCACCCACAAGTGCTTTCATCTGCAGGCCCTGATTCCAGTGACAGCTGTCAATATGTGCATTTACAGTAAGCCCTACAGAACGGGAGCTATGCCGAGCAGCCCTGTCCCACGGAGCCTTTATTCCTCAGTCCAAGCAGCAAGTCCCTGCCGAGCCCTCAGGATTGAGATGAGGAAGCCGATGTCTCGCCGGTACCCTGATGAGACTTCCAGGCGTCTCGGACACGAGGCAGTGCCGCTTTGGCTGAGGGGAGCCGTGTTTCTCTGCATCTGTGCTCTACAGAGTCAAGAGAGTTGGCGTCTTCTGCGGACGAACCCGTGGGCTTGGGCTCAACTGCAGGCTGCTGCATCGGTGCTTCTCTTATCCTCTGGCAGATCTCTGCATAGCTTGGCTTTCGGGGCTCCTGGTGAAATTACATTTGTTATTTTTGATTGCGCTGCATGCTTTCCAAATAAAATCAGATGTTGTAAATAGAACAGATTACACTGATGAGCCTCCCAGCTAGTCAATCAGCTACTACAAGAAATTTTTTTTTTTACCAAGTTACCTGTTTTTAAGACACATCAGTCTATGATCATATCACTTTACACTGAATCTCAACACTTCTTGGTCCTGCAGTGCAGTGGACATGAAGCAAGCTAATCATGAGAGGAAACCCACCAACACAAGAGTTAAAGCGGTTTTGTATGGAGGAAGGGGCTAAAATTCCACCAAGCCATGCAGGACTAATCAACAGTTTCCAGAAACGTTTAGCTGTAAAGGTTCACATTTTTGCCACTCGCAGATCTGTAATACTGGATCATTTTCCTTAATAAATAAATGACCAAGTCTAATATGATTTGTCTCATTAGTTTAATTTGGCTGTCTTCATCTACCCCGTTTTAGGCCAAATTTATGTGTGTGTTAGTATGAAAGGCTTGTGTACTCACCGTGACTGGATTGTTGAGTTGGACTGGGGGACTTTTAGCAGCATGTGGAACTGAAGGCTTCTCTGCAGGTGCAGTCACCTCCTTGGATTTTTCCTCATGTATCTTCAATGAACTACAGTTTAAAAATAAATAAATAAATAAATAAAAATCTAAGCAGTTTGCCACGTGTGTGCAGTGTCATATTTCTTTGTGAAATCCCAGGACGGATCTACTCTACATCTGCAGAATCATTTGTATTGCCTGTCCTTTAGATCAGTGCATAAAAGATCACTGGTCATTTTTTGTCATCGTTTGGTAGCCAATCAGAAAAAAAAAAAAAACACCATTCATCAGATCAAATCAAAGCAGAGATTTAGCATTAGAGACCCTCCCACACCATGTTTTGTTTGAAACATGACAGTTGACAGAGTCAGGGTGACGACGCGGGGGCTGGAAACACTTGTCAGCGTGGCTCTGTACAGCTACAGCAATATACACATCAGAATGAGCATCAACAAAAAACACTGACAGTGCTGAGAGAAACATCACAGATCTGTACATTTCCACAGTAGAGACATCAAGAGACCTTTAAGTTCATAAACAAGCTCACGATTTTTCTTTTCTTTCACAAAATGGTATACAATTATCATCTTTAACATTTAATATTTGCATTCACTAACTTATCAACGAAAAGCTGAGTTTGTGCTGAAGCCAATGGTTTAAAATACTGCCAGAGTGTTCTGCATCATCACTTACCAGTTAAAAATAAATTATGCCCAGGTGGTCAATATAAAAGGATAATTATTTAAATCATTCAGTGGTTTAGGTGTGAATAAAATCATTCAGGTCTGAAATGAGTCCAAAAAAATTGTACACCATAATAGTACTAGGAACCAGACATCCGACGCCTTTAATGGCTCTAAAAGCTACATCCCGTTATTACACAACATGGTTATAACTGCATTGCTTGATGTCTGGGATATTGTTTTGTGATGGTTTTGTTCTAAAGTTTTGACTGAAAACTTCAGTATAAACTTTTACTCCAGGATTAGCTTCCTCTCATAACCGCATCACAACTGAGATCACGACGCCAGCCTAACATGCTTTTGTTGTTATTAGCCTGTAGCTACAGCTGTTTAGCACAGCCAATGGCAGGAAGAGATTT